>NW_013952411.1:4285707-4294098 GCF_001266775.1 Austrofundulus limnaeus | reverse complement strand
TCTTCATGATGTCAGAATGCCGTATGAGATGTTAATAAATGAAAAATAAACAGCAAAAACAACATGACGTAATGAACTAATGGATTCCACTGAAACAGAGGCTAGTTTAAAAGATTATACCAGTAAAAATACTTGCACTAAATATAAATAATGACAGTTCAAGTTAATTGATGCTGTTACAACATCTTCATCATCATCATCTTTAAATGAATCTTGAAAGAGGGTCAACAGTATTATTTAGAGGCACAAACTTAGCAAACAGTTAAAATACAGGATTTTATTTAAGCCTTATTTTAAAAGTTTTTTTTATATCCTATAATGTAGTTTCAAAAACATTAAAAAATGAGCTTTTTATAAACGACATCTACATGTTTACAGTTCAAACACCAGAACCTGTGGTTTTATGGAGTGTCACTAATAGATCAACAGAATGTGACATCCTGATTTAAAAAAAAAAGTAAATCTCAAAACACTTTGAGACATAAAGACACCTGGTGAATAAATTACAACATAATTACACATTATTCCCTGTAAGCTTTGGCCCAAAKGCATCAATTCAATTCAAAGTGAAGTGTATATTTTCTCACGTGTGTGAGCTACAGCTTTCATTAAGACTTTTTTTTTCTTTCAGAGAAGCTCCACTCCACTTCAGTGTGACAGTCAGAACTCACAGTGTAAATATTAAAGCTGAGCAGAGCTATGAGACAAATATATTACACTTTAAACACTTGATAGAAATAAATCTGAAAGGTAAAATGAAGCTTTATTACAAAACAAAAACTCATGAGAGCTCAGAGCTGCACATTATTGGGAAAACCTGTGAAATCACCGCTGTGAGCAGAGGAGTGAGCTTTAACGTTAGCATTTAATAATATTAAGATTTATTGTTAATTCTAGGTCCTTTACACAGAACGCGCTCGGCTGCGGTGCAGAAATATTTCATGAAAAGCTGCTGACACAGCAGTGACCTGTACTGATGTGAGGTTTGAAATCACATCTCATCATCTCTCTGCTCTTTTCCTTTATGACAGAAAATGAATAAATAAATAAAAACAGTGAAGCCAACGACTGCCAGCTGATGTAAAAAAAAAGGTTTTCTCATTATTGGACCAGTTGGTTTTTCTGTTGACATTTATTTTACCTTTAAAACACAGATATCTGTTGCAGTCTTGATTTGATCAGTGTGCCCACCTAAAGCACCCCCTCCCCTCAGTGCACTCCTGGTGCTGCGTTCACTGACCTGGCTCTGTAGGCTGCTATCCTCTGGCTGCAGTTGCCATAAGCATGGCTGCAGTGGGGCAGCTGGTAGTACCTGTCCTGGCCTCGGGCCTCGTCGGCAGGCAGGGCCTTAGGGCTGGCAGCGTAGATAGTGCATCCCATGAACACCTCCTGGAAGTCGCCCCCCGCGTCCTGCGAGGAGCGAGAGCCGTCCTTCGGGTGTCCTTCCTCAGCGTCCTATGTCCTGATGCCAGCCAGCTGCTCTGTGGAAAAAGCCATTGGCTCAGCTCTTTGGTATCCTAACCCCTCCCTCCGAATCCCTCCTCCTCCTCCTCCCTGCGAGCGTGGAGGATAATCAGATTTCACATTTACACTCAACAAAATCATCCCTGGCCGTAATCACTCCCTGTCGCTGCTGCTGCATTATCCTAACGCGTTCAGGAGCATTAGGAGCGCAGTTAAAAATATCCTCAACCGCCTGAGACAAGTGAACGCCACATCAGAGGGACCGCTCGCCTCTCCTAAAACACACAAGGATAACAGTTTTTAACCTTTTTTTTTCCTGTAAAAATCATTCAAAGCTTAAAAACAAAAGCCTTCATTTAAATAATTCACACAAATCTGAAGAAATATGAAGAAACTACTATTTAAGACATTTTTACATCATAAGGGACTCTTTGATCCGGACAGAACCATGAGCAATAACTCAAATCAACACTCGAAAAGTTCAACCATAATCTCCTWCATTATTTTGTAGTTTAAAAAGGGGAAAAAAAGGTCAGATAAATCCCTTAAAGCAGCGTTTGACAGTAAAGCTGGAAACCCAGATTTAAAAGGATGAACRGTTTTCTTCTAATCCTTTTCATGAACACACACAAGTGTTTCCCCCAACATGCAATGAATGTTGGAGCAGACAGCAGAAATAATCAGTGTCCTGCTCTCAGGTGCAGCTGTAGGAGGGAAAAGACAGTGGAGTTCAGAGGGTGGTCTCAGCAGAGACACTGCTCTCCTGTGGTCACATGTGACCAAACACCCTGCAGAACATTCAGGTTTGCTTTTTTCCCCCCAAATGCTTTAAATCAGACAGGAAAGTGGTTTTGGCCAAAAGTTTTTCAGGTTTTCTGAGTTAAACCTTTGCTGATTTTTCCATCATTTTCAGCCCAAATTCTTAAACCCTGACAGTGTATTGTACCTCTGTAAAGAACTAGAGTTAAGTAAATAAACAAGTGGATGAAAAGAAAACATCTATTTACAGATGAAGTGATGTCCTCATGCACCATTTAATTAATTAAAAAAATCAAATAAAACTAGAAGCACACTGAGAGGGCAAACCTCCGCCAAGACCAATTTCCCCCATCCTGTAAGAGGAAATGCGCAAAAGCAGAGATGGAAACACATTTGCCGAATAAGTTCTGATGTAGCGAACATTTAAGCAGCTGTATGCACGGGATTTCTCCTCGGTGGAGTCCAATGTGAAAAAAAGTCAGACTCGTCACCTGACGTTATTCATCGTCAAAATGGTGTCGGATTAAGCTCCTAAATTTTCATCAGTCACATTTCACCGTGTAAAACTTCTGTTTTATCCCATTGTACATGTTTTTAATGGTTTGACCCTCTTTATAAAGTGCTTCCTGGCTCCCCCCGTCTCCAAACTTTGAGGCCTGGCAGCTCTCTGTTTACAAGCCTAGTAGCGAGAAACTGTTTTGATTGGTTGTTTTGGAAATGTGGCGTGTTTGAGGAAATGGGAAAAATAGGTTTCATGGTGCAGTCGCACTTCCTGGTCACAAAACGTTCTGTAAATGCGCACATTATGGCAAAAATTATTCATCATTAAATGTGCTTTTAAAACACTCGTAAATTTTGTTCGTATCTGAAAAAAATCTTAGAATACGAAAACATTGGTGAATGCCACAAATTCTCCTAAATCACTCNGTATGAGTTTGTAATGGTTTGACTCTCTTTATAAAGTGCTTCCTGGCTCCCCCCGTCTCCAAACTTTGAGGCCTGGCAGCTCTCTGTTTACAAGCTTAGTAGCGAGAAACTGTTTTGATTGGTTGTTTTGGAAATGTGGTGTGTTTGAGGAAATGGGAAAAATATGATTCATGGTGCAGTCACACACTTCCTGGTCACAAAACGTTCTGTAAATGCGCACATTATGGCAAAAATTATTCATCATTAAATGTGCTTTTAAAACACTCGTGAATTTTGTTCGTATCTGAAAAAAATCGTAGAATACGAAAACATTGGTGAATGCCACAAATTCTCCTAAATCACTCGTACGCACTTGAACGGTTCTTATATGAGGCCCAATGAGTATAATGTTAAATTAAAATGTTGAAAATTTTGGAATTAACTGACCAGACTTAGCCTGTTAATAGAAACTAAAATTGAGCAGAACTGCGTGGGAAGGCAAGGGCCAGGCTGGACTACTTGTTTCAGCCACGGTCATCTTCATTCTAGGCTACATCTTCTACCCCAGTGGTTCCCAACCTTTTTAGACTTGTTTACCYCAAGCCATTCTGTAATACCACTAGTACCCCTTCAGTCAMACGTAATGATGATTCTCCAAAACTATAATGTACAACAACAGTTTATTAAATGAAAATTATTTATTTAACCCCCTAGAACATTTAATTCTCAGGCATTTTATTCTTTTCAAAGAAAGATTAAAAGACAAAAGTGTTGCCTTCAAAGTGAATAAGTAATTAAATAAGTAAGCCAGGTAATGACAGGTGCAGAAAACAGCAACGTTCAAAATACATTGTACCATCCAAAATACATCAGAAACTCACCCAAATGAGCAAATTCTGAGATTCTGCTTTTTATACTGGATTCCATTTTGTGTCAAATCCGTGATTTCCACATTGCTATTTTTACTTATTTTTTTGAGCACCTGGGAAATTTTTCCACATACCCCTGTAATATGCTTGCGTAACCCAAGGGGTACTTGTAGCCCTGGTTGGGAATCCCTGTGCTACAGTTTGTCCTGCTGGAATGTGATGTGATTTGTGTCACACAGGTGTGATGGAGTGAGTTCAATCCAATAGGATGTCAGAATGGTATATACTGTATTTTCACTTCTCATCAACCACAATCAAATTCACTCTATCCATGGGCTCCATGTGTCTGGATAGATTTATATTTATTAATTTGTCTTCTGAACAATGAAAAGATGGAATAAAAACAAGTCAAAGTTAAATAGAAATGAAATACTTTTTGCATTTTTAAAAAGTAAGGAGTAGAAAGTACAGATAATTGAATTAAAATGTAAGAAGTAGAAGCAAAAAGTAGGCTGAAAAATAATTACTCCACTAACGTATAAATAACCAAAATTACTACTTAAGTAAAGTAACAAAGTATTTGTACTTTGTTACTTGACACCTCTGATAAAAAGTAAGTAAATGTGTGTTTGCATTGTTTCTTTGTTGTAACAATGCTTCTGTGCAATAAATCTTGTATTGTTGGAAAGCCTGTTCATTTCTCTTAAATGGTGTCACATTTGTAAGGAACATGCATTTGTGGGATGAGCAGCAGAGTCAAGTATGTGGGATGGGCACGTAAAAAAATAGACAAACTGCTTATTTTGTTGTTATCGACTCTTGTTTTGAGCTTCTGGTACTTCCAGGTGCTGCCAGTCATAAGATTTATTGCCAAGAAGCATTGTTACAACCTACAAAACACTTTTTACTTTTTCTGCCAAGTTTCTAATCTGTAAAGTTAAACTTGTCCTTCAGCATGACTCAGTGCTTTGAAGGTCACCATAGGTTTTAAAGCCGCAGCCAGACAAAAACATCAGGATCAGCTGTAAACAGACTTGATAGTACCGTCATCTTTATGAYGTCGACGGAGGAAGGAAGCCACTGAAAGCAGTTGCCGGGACAGATTGTCTCATAAAAAGATTTATTTTTTTTCCAGCCCAAATTTACAAAGGCAAGTTACAGAGTATTGTATAAAAAAGAACCATGGTAATGTACACTTTACACAAACTCCTGAAGGGAACATGAACAGAGGAGAAAAAGAGAGAGGGGAGGAGAGAAGAGCTCTGAATCTCTCACAGAAAGTAAAGAAAAACAAAAAAAAGAAAACATTGTAAACATCCTTTGCGAGCACCAGTAGTGGTACTCCGGAGGGTGGGCGGGGGTGCGTGGCAGGAGGTGGGTTAGGGAAAGGACAAACGAGCGAGTGTCTCTGTGTTCTCACAGAAGAATGTTGGACTAGGCACCAATTGAGACAACTGCTGGCCAATAAATATACTCTTCACCATGAAACAAATACAGTCCTGCAAAATACAAGAGCCAAGCACTTTCCAATATGTTGATAGCAAACATGACGTTTCTGGCTTTTTCATACACTTTTTTTTTATTGGTTTTTATTTATTTTATTTTAGAATAAATGATTTTCACTGGGCTTCGCTTTACTACTGAGATAACACTACTCTCAGAGACAGAGAGAGAGAGAGAGAGAGAACAAATGCACTTGTCACAACCATTGTCTGATAAAACTATATGCACTGTATGCAGTCTGCTGGTACTAAAACCCACTGACTTTAATGACAACATCACAGCTGCCTAGATTACCCTTACAGATTAAGTACAAGTCACACACCACCACATTCAGCTTATTTGTGTCAGCCATTCTTTAAAATGCGCACAAAAAGTCAAAATATATACCGTCTTGCAAAAACTCTTCTTTTCTTTTTTTTTCTCTTCTGTACGAGCTGAGAAACTGGCAACTTGTTTCACTTGGAATGTCCGTCAACCTCAAAATGAAAAGCTGCAGTTTCTGAATCATGAAAAATAAAATTTAAAAAGGGCGGGGTTTCAGTTGAAATCAGCTTGTTTGATTGGGGGTGGGGGCTTGGCGAGAAAAATGCAAAAACTCTAAAATGATCAGAACTTGTGAGAGTAAAAGCTCAAATTAGGGAAAGTGTGAGGATTTAAATGAACCGACCCTCATCAGGACGTGAACTCGAATCTTTTCCTGAATGAAAGCCTCCAGCTCAGAGCAGAAAATGTGCCTTTTTTCTTTAACGCCCACAATCAGAAGCCCTCGATGTGAAAAGCACATGGATCGAGTTTCTCCTAAAACCGCTGTCGTTTCAGAGGGGCTGTAATTTAAAGCCAAGAGAGGAGACCTCTGGTGGAACAGGGCACGCTGACACAGGCCTTTTTGTGTCAATTTAACCTTAACCAGGCTGTGAATTTACGACGTGGGCCCACCTGTTTTAGGAGCCAGCTGAAAGGTGAGCTGTGGGGGAAACCTCTGTCATGTGTTCGCTCACTTCACTGTTTTCATGTTCAGGTTTTCACCTCTTCCTGCTTTTCTTTGATCTAAACGCAGCTGTCAGCGCCGGGCTGGTTCTTGTTTGTTGTGTAAAAGCAACAGCTCGGCCGTCACATGCATTTACTGCAGATTTATTGTGCCGCTAAGCTTAAATTACTGCACAGTAAACTGTGTTTTGTTGTTTTTGTTTTGTTTTTTCCTTTACCTCTCAGTGGRAAAACATGCTAACAGTTGTTCGAGGCAAGCGGTGAAGCCACGTGAGCGAGCGACGCGCCGAGGGAACGGTTTTAAAAATCCCACCCACTCCTTTGTCAGGAGGCGATCTGTGGAAGTGTGACGACGCAGGAGATRTCCGGATGAACGACTGTGATTTAAGCAAGACGATCCAAGTGTTGACGGCAAAAAAAATAAATAAAAAGCGCAGGAAACATTCAGGGACTGATGCACATAATTGAAAATGTGACGACTGAAAGCGATCCAACAGGCTTCTTCTTCTTCTTTTGTGGTCCCTCTTTTTCTAAACAGTTTGCATGCTTGAATAAATACAAACATGTACRCACACAAAGTCTATATTACAGCTGGAAAATTCATGAGCCCAATTTCATATTGTTCACAGGAGGCAATCAAAGTGAAAGAAGTGCTATCGGATTAAAAACACCAGCGACATGCGAGMGGATGCAGCGTGAACTCATCGCCCGCTCGCGTGGCTTCACTGTTTGAGCGGAAAAATCKGATGCGACCATTTTCACGGAGGAAAAACTAGAACCAGAACCAGCATCGGACGCATTCCAACCTGATGATAGAAAATAAAACTCGAGTGTTACAAAGAAGAAAAAAACAAACAAACATAAAATAAAAACAGAAACATGAATAGTGTTTATTTTCCTTTGAGGTGTGCGCGGTCCCTTCGCAGAAACGTGACGTCATCCCTGAAACAAGACGTGAAGGTTCAAAAAGGAGATGGGAAGTGATGACGGTGAAAAACTTCAGTCTCAGGCTCTAAAGTCTCTGAAGAAAGCAGCTGTTGCCATATTCCCCCTCCCCACTAAATATAGCCAAGTGTTTGTCAAGTTTAGGATATACTGTTGTTTTCACGGCGTACAAAAAGCCAGTCTTTAGTTGACTTGTCTCCCCGCCCCCCCAACTTCCCCCAAATCCTCTGCGTGACAAGAAATAATGCAGTCAGGAAAAAAATAAACAAAACAAAACAAAAAAACAACAGCTGTTCAGGCAGTCCAATAGTTTGTTTTTGCATTGTTTTTGTTGACAGTGCAAAGACTAGATAATCAGCGGGTCGGTGTTTCCTCTGCGCGACGGGGCAGAGCGATGGCTTTGAACCTGGATTTACTTTCAGTCGTGTTACAGTCCATGGMTCGAGGAGAAGTTTGGGTCTTTTGACGAGGGGAAGAAAAAACAAAACAACAACAAAAAAAAACAACCTTCTGCCTTGCCTTGGGGCAGAAAACCTAAAAAAAAATAAAAAAAAGATAGAAACACCATTCAACTGATGTCTAAAAGGTAACAACCAGAGGATGTTGTTGTCATGTGAGCCAGTCACATGAATCTCTGCAGGGTTGAGGTGTGACGGTCAGGTTTCCCTGCGAAGAAACACACAGGAAACATTTCATTCAAGATGGCCACTTTAGAAAGGTTTGATTTTATATACTGTCTCAATAAAATCGAAACAAAACTTACTAAAAACAAGACAAGGCATATATTACTACATGCATTAGATTTCTTAAACCTTAAAATTGTCATCTTCCTAAAATAACAGCCCAACTGTTTTTTCAAGTATCTCAAAAAATGTCTAATAATATATTTTGGTTAACTTTTATGTGTTTCCTGAACAACAACAACAACAACAATAATGATAATAATAAAGACATAGGC
>NW_013952411.1:4266941-4285122 GCF_001266775.1 Austrofundulus limnaeus | reverse complement strand
GGGTTTGATCTAACACTATTTCTCCTGAAATCTACAAACATCTCCTTTGTTTTGTTCACATTCAAGATGAGATGATTGTTCCCACACCATGTCACAAAGCGGTCCACCAGCTCTCTGTACTCAGCTTCCTGTCCGTCTCTGATACACCCAACAACTGCAGAGTCATCTGAGTATTTCTGTAGATGACAGCAGTCTGACTTGTGCTGGAAGTCTGAAGTGTACAGTGTGAACAGGAATGGTGAGAGTACAGTTCCCTGTAGAATGCTTTGTGTGTAAATAAAATGGCCCCGTCCGTGTAATATGCTTTTAAACTTTCAGTTTAAAAATGATAAAAACTGAACATCCTACAGTATTTTTACAGTTTTATTTTACAGTTAAAATATATGTTTATTAAATGAAGTCTAATGTTACAACTAATCAGGAATCCCTTTAAATACTTGCTGTTTATTTTTAGGTGTATTCGCTACTTTACATTTTACACATAACATAAACATTAACAGATGTTTATTTAAATAATTTCTCGCCTTCAGACTTAAAGATGTTATAAGCTACAGTGATGAACGAAGAGTCACTTTTTTTTTTCTACTGTTGGATTTTTGGGTTTGAGAAACTTGCCAAATACAGATTTGTAAAACCAAAACTCTTTGCACTAAAATGCATTGATCCTTTAAATGTGCTCACATTTCTCCTTACATTTAGGTCTGATCATGTCAGTTTTGCTTCAATTCTTTAATTAAATAAATACAAACAAAATTAGCTACATATCCATAATTATAACTCTGTCCAGACATTTAAATGACATCATTTAACAAAGCTAAGATATATTGTTCCAATATAAAAAACAGAACTGATCAGAAGTAAGCTCTTTAGTTTCTGTATTTTGTGACAGAAAGTTGAATTTTTATGCAGCATGTTAATGTCCAAAAAGCTGCTGTTCCAAAGAGTTACCAGCAGATGTCCCTGCAGGCTGCAGAGGCTTCCTTTCTCAGCAGCTCATTCAACATTTCTATTATCCGCACTGTGATCCACTTGTCCTCAGAGGACCTACTTAGGCTGGATGAGCTGAGGGGCTAAAAGCTGCACTGCATATTGTGTTCGACTGCAGCAGAGGAACCAGGCTTTTCTTTAGACCTGGTCTGCTTTCTTTGCAGATCGCTGCCTTTAACATACAGTGGGTAAAATAAGTATTGAACACGTCAACATTTTTCTCAGTATATATGTTACTAGAGGTGCTAATGACATGAAATTTTCACCAGATATCGGTAACAAACCAAGTGATCCATACATACAAAGATATCAAACCATAAATGTCCAGAAATGAAGTTATTTGTAATAATGTGGAATGGCACAGGGGAAAAAAATATTGAAAACATGAAGAAAGGGAGGTGTAAAAAGGCATGGAAAGCCAAGACACCAGCTGAACTCTCTCAGTAATTAGAAAGCAAGCCTGCCCCTTGTCAGTGCAAGTTAATATCAGCTGGTTCAGTCCCAAATGATGGCCAGGTATCACACAAGAACCATCTGATGATGGGTAAAAGTAAAGAGCTCTCTCAAGACCTTCACAACCTTATTGTTGCAAAGCATAATGATGGCATCGGTTACAGAAGAATGTCTAAACTTCTGAAGGTTCCAGTGAGCACTGTTGGGGCCATAATTCAGAAGTGGAAAGAACATTATTTCACCATAAACCGACCACGACCAGGTGCTCCTCACAAGATTTCTGACAGAGGAGTGAAAAGAATTATCAGAAGAGTTGTCCAAGAGCCAAGGACCACTTGTGGAGAGCTTCAGAAAGACCTGGAATTAGCAGGTACGATTGCTTCAAAGAAAACAATAAGTAATGCACTGAACCACCATGGCCTGTATGCACGCTCACCACGCAAGACTCCACTGCTGAAGAAACAGCATGTTGAAGCTCCTTTAAAGTTTGCTGCACAACATTTAGACAAGCCTGTGTAATACTGGGAGAATATAGTCTGGTCAGATGAGACCAACATTGAACTGTTTGGATGCCAGAATACACATCATGTTTGGAGGTCAAATGGCACTGCACATCAGCCCAAAAACACCATACCAACAGTGAAGTTTGGAGGTGGGAACATCATGGTGTGGGGCTGTTTTTCAGCATATGGTACTGGCAAACTTCAAATAAYTGAAGGAAGGATGAGTGGAAAAATGTACAGAGACATTCTTGATAAAAATCTGCTTCCATCTACCAGGATGATGAAGATGAAACGTGGCTGGACATTTCAGCAAGACAATGAGCCCAAACACAAAGCCAAGGAAACTCTCAGTTGGTTTCAGAGAAAGAAACTAAAGCTGCTGGAATGGCCCAGCCAATCACCTGACCTGAATCCAACAGAAAATCTATGGAAAGAACTAAAGATCAGAGTTCATAGAAGAGGTCCACGAAACCTTCAAGATTTGAAGACTGTTTGTGTGGAAGAATGGGCCAAAATCACACCTGAGCAATGCATGCCACTAGTTTCTCCATACAGGAGGCATCTTGAAGCTGTCATTGACAACAAAGGCTTTTGTACAAAGTATTAGATAAATTTCAGTAAGTGTGTTCAATACTTTTTCCCTGTGCCATTCCACATTATTACAAATAACTTCATTTCTGGACATTTATGGTTTGATTTCTTTGTATGTATGGATCACTTGGGTTGTTACCAACATCTGGTGAAAATTTCATGTCATTAGCACCTCTAGTAATATATTTACTGAGAAAAATGGTGACGTGTTCAATACTTATTTTACCCGCTGTAACTGTAAGTGAGGAGCGCAGTGCAGCGCGACACCCTGGGGTGTTCTACACAAATAAGCCCAGGACAAAGGRACTATTTATTTCTACACGACATACATCTGTGCTTGTACTCCTGTCACAGCCACTACTATTTATAACTACACTCAGTGTGCWTTGTTTACCAAATGATCTTTCTGCCACCTTCTTTATGAACACTCATTTCAGTGCCAGTATTTCACCTACATCTGATCAGATTGTATTGGTAATAATTCTAATTTCATAGTATTTTGAGTACTTATTGGTCCTCTGCTGTATGAAGTCCAGTTCCAAGCAGATTCAGTATTTTAAACTGTGGACTTGGACACAGTGAAACTGATTAGAAGGCAGACTAAATGACGAGGACGCACTCACCTGTGGCGTAGGACATGTCATATTGCGCTGAGAGCAGAGGGTATGCCATGTGGTGGTGAGAGGGCACGATGCGCTGGGAGGGCGAGGAGCGTGGCCGGTCCACGTCTCGTTCTCTGTCCCGTTCCCGGTCCCGTTCCCTGTCTGCGACAGCTCCTCGGTCCTGCTCCCGGTCCCTGTCGTGGGACGATTTGTCGACCACGGTGGGGGATTTGCTCTTGTATTGGCTGGCGTGTTGATGCAGGATATCCAGAGCTTTGGGGTCTGCTGCCGTTTTAGTGACAGTTGGACTTGCGCGAGATTTCTCGCTGCCTTCCTCACCAGCTATTTTACTACCGTAAGGGGAAAATGGATAACCTCCAGGTAGATAAGAACCTACGAGTAAGAGAGAAATTTTTAAGTTGACATGATGGTTTGAGACGATTTATACACTTTTAATGCACTACACATGTAAACAATGTTCACTGGTTTAAATATTTAACACCTTCCAGAAAACTGACCTAAATTGATGTCTATGAATATTACTGTCATGGTGTTACACCTCATCAAGTTCCAACAACGGACTGAAATTACTATATTTTTTGTGGATAATTCGAAAAGTTTAATCACAAAAATCATCCATAAAGTCGTCAGATTTTTTGCTAAATTACTACTACAATAAATTTCTATATTTTCTTGTAAATAACTGAACTATAGTGTCACTCTGCCCTCCCACTGTAGAACACACAGCTACTATAAGCAGCAACAGAAGATATTTTTTCAATCTACATTTGAAGAGAATCGTGCTGTTGGATGAGTCGTCGGAGCAAAAACTTATTTTCTCGTTAACCAGAAAGAAAGCAGACAGAAAGAAGATGTGGAAGTCAGCTGTATCAACAGAATTTAACAACTGGATTCTGCTGTGGGAGCCAATCATTTTCAGCAACATRCAGAAGCTCACGCATTCTGCATCGCAGCCACAAACTCGCCCACAAGTGTGTGCCTCCAAATAATTTGTYTCCCCACCAGAGGGAGCACCATAAATGTTGAAAATCCCTGAAGTTTSTATGAAATACGGGTTAGCATTATACACGAGGATTAGACTGTTTATGCTTTATGCTTGGAGGATCGCATTATACTCACATAAAGTAGTTGCTTTTAAAAAATACAAATGATACAAAGTTTATTTTTAACACTATTAGAATTAAAATCATTGCCAAATTTAATAATTCTTTATACGAAGGTACACTAATAAATGTTTAGAGGTATTATGTTTTAAAACAAGTTACATGAGGCTCTTTAAGTCATATTGACCAATGAATGTWGTATAAATCAGTGGTTCCCAACCTTTTTAGACTTGTGTRCCCCCTGAACCATTTTGTCATACCCTTAGTACCCCTTCTGTCAAATGTAATAATGATTCTCCAAAACTATAATATAAAACTGATTAAATGATTGTTTTTCTTTGATCCCATTAACTTGAACATTTAATTCTCAGACATTTTATTCTTTTAAACTCAAATTAAACATTAAGATAAACATGTTGCCTTGAAAACAAATAAGTAAATAAATAAACCAGAAGCAGCAGCATCCAAAATACATCAGAAACTCACCCAAATTAGCCATTCCTGTGAGATTCTGCATTTTTTAGAGGATTATATTTTGTTTAGTTAATTTCACGATTCCGCATTTTCCGCATTGCGAAAATTATAAGGCCATACATATCTCAGTCCTATTTTTATATATATTTTTACACACCTGGGAAATTTTTCCATGTACCCCCTTTAATATACTCGTGTACCACTAGGGGTACACGTACCCCTGTTTGGGAATCACTGGTACTGTTTAAATTACTGTAAAGTAATTTACACAACTTATAGTTGTAGTAAATTTCACGTCATACCTGGGTAGTTCTGCATCATGACTGAGGGTACRCCCCTGTATCCAGGGTGGTTGGGGTCATAGCTCTGTCCATACGGGTAACCATGCATGTAGGGCAGGTAGCTTTGGTGCTGTGCTAGTGGTGACGTGAACTGCATGTGGGGGTTGGAACGAGAGTCTTTGCTCATGGCTCGATGGTCTTCCAAAGTGATTCTGGGATCACTAATGTCTTTTCCATCTTCCTTGGGTCCACTTTGACTGTCCTTTGGCCTGGACCTTTCTTCCTTTATTTTCCGATCTCGTTCCCGTTCATCTTTTCTTCGATGTGGTTGTTGCTGGTGTTCTTCCTCTGCTTGGAGCTTCTGGCTCTCAGGGTACTGAAGAGGACAAGAAAGTAAGTCAGGAGTCCACAAAGTTTCACCACATAAATGAGTTACAGGAGACATATCAAGTAAGGTTGGGCATAATCGTATCATGTGCAATTAATCGTCAGAAAAACAATCAATTATTTTTTGCACTTGACGATTAATACAATTATTGCCACCAGGTCAGTCTGCTTGGTGCTCCTCTCCGCTTCAAATATGATAAACATAAAAAAAGTTCTGTAATTTATTTATTTATCAACACAACTTTGAATTTGATGTATAGCCTGAAGTCTGTAATTTTGACACAATTTGGGCCAGATTTTTATGATGAGCACATCTAACTACTAAATTGGTCACGTGACCGGGACATAATGGTGTCCAGAGACTCCAAGGGATTAATCATCAAATTAATTGTTATTGGCTAAATACCACGATTAATCGTGATTAATTTTTTTGCCAATATTGCCCAGCCATAATATCAAGCTTTTAAATACTTCTTTTTCACATTTAAATCATTCAGTCAGGGTCTATATAAGTGGAACTGCAATGCTTTAGAGTCTGAATTCCTCGTTACTGTAACTCCACAAGCCCCTCTTTCAMCCCTATTCTGAGGTGTGTCKCAGTCAGAACAACTCGTTTTGAGACTGTCTCTTTAAATCCTAACAAGGTGCTTCACACCCTGCCCCACCTCCAGCTTAAAAGATGTCAACAACAGAAGACTTGTCCATCCAGCCTCACATGTTGGAGCCAGAGTCTGACCCAGAGAGGGGGGCAGGATTGAAGACCACCAAACTGTAGCTGGTAAGTCCAGACTTTATGCCAGTTCCGTGACAAATAATTTGACATAATAGCTCAGAAAACATCATAGAAAATAGAGAAAACTGACTGGGTTGAAAAATATAACCCTAACAGAATAAAGATATCTTTGCAGCATCAGGAGAGACTAAATTAAAATTTTCTACACTAATAGTGACTCAAAATACATAACAAATGCATTTCATGGCAAAAAAAGTGGATTTTGCAGGGTATGTTCTAATTAAACATTTGAGCAAAATTATTCTCTATAGACATTTACCTGTCTGTACCACATGGCCTGCTCCATGCCTGCCTGGCCTCTGGACTCCAGAACTTGCAAGGTGTCATCCTTTCCATGATGACTTCCTTCAGTCAGTTTCATCTTAAGCCCCTCAGCTTGCTGGGATTTTGGGTCCTCCCCCTTTATGCTTCCAATGGACTTGGAGGACAGTTCAGAGGGGGAGTCTCTTGATTTGCTTGCAGGTTGCTGTACCTTTCCCAGGTCTGACTGACTCGGGGCTTTGGAGAGGCTTGGCGGCATTGGGCTCTTTTGTTTCCACTCCTCTTTCGTGGAGGCTTCTCGCTCTTTCATGACCATATCTGACTTCTTTTCAGCAGCACGATGCCGCTCAGCTATCTGTTGCTGTCGCTCCTCGTATTGTTGCCGGTAGACTGGGTTGGTGTTCATCAAGTGGTTATGGTAAGCTTGATCGGGATTGTAGGCATAAGGAGGGACATATGCATACTGGTTGTAGTAAAGAGGCTGCATGTACATGTTGGATCGTTGTTGGATGACTGAGGGCTGCTGTTGCTGCTGCTGGCCAGTAGCACTGCTATCAGGTTTACGATCTTCATGAACTTCAACCTTCACTTTTTCTTCACCTTGTTCATGTTCATCATCTCTTTTGATCTTAGCCTGACCTTCAGCCACTGGTGCACCTGGATTTGGCCCGCTGGGACTGGGGTTGACATAATTAGGTGAGTAGTATGTCTCATAACTGGTGTAATATGGCGAATCTTTGTTGGGTGTCTGGTTTGGAAAAAGCGCTTTCTTGACGCTTTCCCTAATACCCTGGTCCTCTGTTCTGACTTTGACACCTTCTAGTTTCCCTTCACCATCCTCCCCAGCATCTGAAATGTCTGAGTAAGCTGGGCTATTGGTTTTGACTGAAGAGTTGTCAGCACCATTCTGGTTCACCGCATGGAGTGGTGTGAGAGGCTGTGGCATACCGCTGCCATCTATTCGACTGGCGACACCAATAGACGGACTTGGAGCATTATCAGAAAAGCTGTAAATCTTATCAGCCTCAGCCTTGATACTGGCTAAGCGACTCTGAGTATCCGAGGAACCATTGAGGAGGCCATCTCCCTTGTTTCCTTGATCACAAGGTTCAGAGTATGGAATCTTTCCTTCTTCTAGTTTCCCTACCTTTCCCGAAGGTTTGGGACTATCAGCATCCTTCCCACCATCTTTTTTCTTTTTATCTTTCTTCTTCTTGTCTTTAGCGCTACCTGAAGTAGGATCTCCAATAGTGGGCGGTTTGGCTTGTGTGCCTTTCATTTGGGGACTTTTTGGGATTCCTTGGATTATTGGAGAGGAATTGGGGTTCCCAGCAGGAAAAGAATACATCTGTTGTGATGCTGTAGGACCAGGGCCAATCGGACGTGGTGACTTCAAGTTTTTCTGGGAAATTTTATCATTTTTTGTACCAGTGCTCGTCTTTTTAGACTTATCTGATCCTCTCTTATCGTCTATTCCATCATTACTGGCCTCATCAGTAAGGCATGGCCCTTCCTCGCAGCCATCCATCGGTGTACCTCCCATTTCTGGATCTGTTTCAGGAATTTTCTTTTTACTCTGCTTTGAACCAAACTTGCCAGGAGATGGAGAGGGACTCTGAGCATCAAAGTTCCTGCCTTTTGGGGTAATTGAACGCGCTGGAGATAAGCATCCTTTCTGGGAGATGGATGCTCCATTACAGTTTCCAGGTTCAGGATGCAGAGTTGAGTCCTCTCCATATTCACTGTCTCCGTCTAACTCYAACTTTATGTCATCATCATTGTGGGCGCGAGCTTGGTGGTACTTGAGGCCATTGATGTGCTTGTATTTTTTGTTGCAGTTAGGGTGTGGACAGTCAATAAGAACTGGAGATGGACAGCTACGATCAAGGGGAGGGGGAAGTGGCTCAGTCTTAACAGAAGGAATAGGCAGGCCTGTGGGTCCCACGCCTCCACTGTTGGAGTTTGTCCGCATCCGTTTGTTGCCTTTGGTGTCCTCCGAACTGGAGTTGAGGTCCATGTCTGAGGCTGGTTTGGTCTTGCGTTTTCCAGCTGATGACGGACTGGTTTTGATGTCCTCGGTGTTGCTGTTTGGTGGGGTGCGGCGCTCCGATGGCGTCTGGCTGCCTCGCCGGCCCTTGCTGTTAGATGCGGCGCGTGTCTTGTTGTTGGTGGTGCCCTTGTTGTCTGAGGAGTTGCTGTTCTCGTTGATTGGGGTGTTGCTGTTCGGTCTCATCCGCTTACCCCGACCACGACCATTTCTCATTTCCAGATCACTTGTCGGTGATTCACAAAACCTGCAGTTATKTTAAAAATATTTAAGAATTAGTCATACAACTGTAGCATTGCTTCATCTTAGTATACCAGGTGATTTTAATCTCTACAGTACAGTAATGAAAATTTAGATTGGTTGATTAAATTAAAATACTGTTAGGGGATCTGTAAACAATTTTTTTTTTTACATTTGGCAGCCATTTATATCTTATGTAGAAAAAATTTCAGCAGATAATTTTGTGTAAAGGTTAAACATTGTTTCATTATACACAAACCTGTTCACTGTATCACTTGTATGAATACAAGATCGATTTTGGTTGTTTCAATGGATCCAGTATAGGAGGGGAGGGATGGGAGGGATTTTGGGTGTGTGTGTTTTGTTTTGTGTTTTGTTTTTGTAAGTCTGTTCTTTTTTGTGGTTTGTTAAAAAAATTTAATAAAAAGACCTTGATCAAAAAAAATACATATTGTGAAAATGAATAGAGCTATTTCGGTAAGACCTCATTAGATACTCCCATATTTAATTTTAAAGCATTCAATGGCTGTAAACACATTACTATCTTTTATGATAAACAGTTTGGAAATAAACTTGATCAATAAATCTATTTAGTGGTGTGTCTTCCGTGTGTAATCTAAATGTGACAATAGTGTTTCTGTCTTGGGAAACCATGGTACTTTCATCTTCATTACTAGCTACAAACAGAGACCCATCTGTACTATTCTCTGAAAGCCTTCTAGCTAATTTTGTGACTCAACCAAAACCACATCCGAGATTATGGGCTAWTGCTGGCGCCAACATATCCACTACTGAAAAAAAAGGTTAAGTAATCGCCAGTGGTTATTTTTCAAATAATAATTTGCATGAAATGCAAACATCAATTGTAAAGTCGACAGGTTAATATTTTCTCAAAGGGGAAATAAAATAATAAGATTATTTGTTATTACATCAAAAATTTGTCACATGTTCATCCTGATTCAAACCAGCATCAATGACTTTCCAGTTCTTTAGCAACATCTTATATTTTATATAAATATGAAAGACAAAAAAARGACAAACAAGAAAAAAAAGAAAGACAATAAAATACAATTTAAACAAATAGCCATGAAACTTTTTACCCCTTTCTAATCAAAACACGCTGTCATTTAAACACGGAAAATAGTGGTTAGGCTTTATCTCTCCATAAYGGTAATGTAATTATCTATGTGCACAGCAGTGAAGGTTAGCAGTCTGTGACAAAGTCAAAGCCAGGGCTGGTATGACTCACAGCTTCCTCTACAAGTTTCTCCAAACAATTTCAGACCCAGCAGGGGTAATGTGAACACATCCTTAGTCTGACAGTGGTACAGGGTTTTAGACTCATTACAAGCATGATTTTATATTCAGTTTGTTGAAGGATTTCTGAATAATTTATAGTGTGTTTCTAATGTGGTCATGCTGCAAACTGTAAGACAATTGTAGTGCAAATGCAGCCTAACAAACCTTACAAACTGGGTATGGCGGTGCATTAGTGGGATATAGCATTTACTTGTTTTCCATTAGCACTGATTTAATCTTTTTTTTCTAGTGCACTTAAACATCCATTTGAAACGCAGACTTGTATTTACATTTAAACTGCATCTCTCCCTGCATTTTTAAAATAAAAGCAGGGCTTGAAAATGTGCGTTTTACACATCCTGTCTATTTATGACACAATTTCTGTGTATTGAGAAACACCACCAAACAAACACCTCATGCTATTGCCATGAGACTGAGCTTAGAAACTGCAGTCTTTGTGATGGAAAATGTTATCCAGTGTTGAGGAAAAAAAGCTCTTAGTCCAATAATTGGATTCTGCAATCTGGCTTGTTAGAGTAGCTTTCTATTTCCACTGCTGCCTCCTGAGACATCAGCTGCTTGCCAATGAATCCTGTTTCTCCAGGCTCAACATAAAGACTAACATGCACTCGGTGGTCCAGTGGCACACTGGAAAGTCGGTGCATTAAGCTGTGTATGCCTGCTGCTACAGCAGATTTGTATCACGTGGAATATAAAAAGGTTAAGAGACTTAGCACCAACAGTTTGGATCGAGTATGCATCGGTGATTTGTAGCAATTTTGAACCCTTTTTTTTTCTTTCTTGACATTTACAACTTCCATGTGTGACAGTAAATTAAATTTTATGCTGAACCAGGGGATGAAATGTACTAAGCAGGGTGTGCCTCTTACCTGGGGGGAGCCCAGTCATGTCGCGTACAGTCTAACAGGGTGCCRACGTACGTCTTGTTTCTCCAAGTCACGTTGACCACAAGCATGCCTGGAAGACAAGATCACAGTTATATTTATATTTTTATATTTACTTTGCAACTACTGTGAATATGTAACTACAGAAATGATTTACAACTTAAATATTAAGCTATATCACAAATATTATTTTACTTKCTTCACGTTGCAAACAAACTGAACTGAGCAAGTGAAGAAATCTTTGCTGAAGGCTGTCATATGGAGGACAGTTATACGAGACAAAGATGCTTTTTTAATCTCCTTCACACAGTAAAGCCGTAGGGGCCAGACTGACTGATACCTCCTAAATGACTTGGAACAGACCCAGCTGCACTCAGTATTGCAAAACCTGCATACAATATTGGCAGAGGGTCTCCCTGAGAGTGAAAACACAGAGGCTATCAAGAGAGACTGAACACCCTTCCATTTGAAATAAGTCATCTCGCAGCAGAAGAGATTTTCYTGAAGGAGAATCACTTGGAGGCAAATATTTCCTTGAAACCCTGACTCTCACTCTGCAGCTTAGAAATTCACCACCTTAGGGAAGATTATGACAACTGTGGCTCCTTTAAAATGAGCAACAAGCTCCTGGGTTTGGCTAATTCAACTGAATGGTTCTGTTTGACAGACTGTAAATGAGTGTGCAAGAAAAGCCTCTCGACTTCACTGCTATTGCTGCAATCTGTCACATTTTGAAKCTTCTGTGTCACCATTTGGCCACTGTCAATTATATCTCACTTGTGACCTACTGACAGTGTGATACCTGATCTGACGTTTAAGATCCTGATCTGATGTTTAAGATCCAAAACTACTTACTCACTTATTCACTTTAGTTTCTGTTTAGATTTACATAAGTGCTAAAAAATATTCTTAAATCGGTAATAGCTTGAAGATTTAGCTAATTTATTTTACAAATATTGTGCACTGTAGATATTTCAACAGAAAAAATAAATATACATAAAACGTAAACAGATGTATTGGCTGTTTTCAATAAAGCATCTTTAAAGGTTGTGAATATCTTTGAGATTTTTAACCAAGCAGCCGTAGAGGATTAAGAGCAACGACTGTGTGCAAAAACATTGTGAATTTATTGCCCACACCATCCCTCTTACACCCCGGTGATGACCTCAGCTTGCCACTTCAGCACTGCAGAGAAACTGGAGGATGCAGTGAGCTAACTTATCTAATGACACAGGAATGCTGGTTGGCAGCTTCTATCCTCCCGAGCATTTTATTAGCTTAGGAAACCTCTTTTGCTCAACACCCACCCCACCCCCATCCCCTCTCTCCTTCACCCTCGCCGTCATTTCCTCTTTTCAATGGTATAACCATCCTTGGCTTACAATCTTTTTCCCTCCCACACACACATACAAGTCACAGTTCAGACCTCATTTTTCTCCTGCTGCCTCTGGCATAAAGCAGGGGGAGCATAAGGGATTTATATATGTTTACAGGAACCTGCTGACACTTGGCTGCATGCCTCTTCCTTCAATCTATGGCTGCAAAACATGAGCACTTGGTCAAGGCTGGTTCCAACGGCAAAGGCCATTTTGAGTGTGTGTGTGTGTAGGGCACTGGAGAGGTCCTCGAGTTCGGATTTCTGTCACATTAAAAGAACCCAGACCTTTTCTAAAAACGCCTTGAAGAGCCCGCCCCCTGAGCTCTTGAAACACTCAAACACAAAATGGCTCTGGCAGCTGGACGAGGCAGGGATGTAAATCAAGGCAGAGCAGATGAATGACTAGCCTTTCATGATGTGCAGGATATAGCCTTCACTCCGCTCTCGAGAAAGCGGGACTGAAATGATACCATGAATTGTTGGGTCAGAGTGATTTTTAACTGCCTTTAATGTTATAAATGCTGTCATTTGCRCAGCTGAGACAGTGGTAAAGTTTAAGTAGAATTGAAACCATTTATTTGATTGTATTTTTTTTAAAACCAAAATTAGCCAAGATTTTGTTTAAGAATCCTAAGTAAGTTTATGTATTTTGTACTATATAATACTGAATACAATATTTTATTGTAATAGTTTGTGATAATGATATATTTTTGGCCCAAATGAGGACAATCTCCTAAATCAGCTTCAAGTTACTACAAAGACTTTCCTTCATGACACAGCTCAGAGCTGCTCCTTGGTTATCAACGACTTCCACCGTGTTTTACTGAGATCTTCAGTGTTGTGTTTGGCTGCGTGTTGAGGATCACTACCCTGCCTGGAGATAAATCTTCTCCCCGATCCGACAACTCATGTGCTTGGCRTTGGGTTTTCCAGAGGAATTTCCCTGTATTCCCCTCAGCTATAACTCACTGTCTACACGTGAAAAGCAGCCCACAGGGTTGGGTTACATTTAATTCATGAAAACAAAGAGGATGACAGCTGATGAGAAGAGGTGTGGTGATCAATCTTATTGAGCATTTCCACTCTAAATGGGTGGCCAATTGATTRACCAGGAAATGTTTCTCCTATTAGGAACTAAATGGGCATAAACACTTAAACTATTAAACATTTTTAAAGAGGACAATAATGTATGTATAAATGTATAATCACTAGAGTTTCACTAGCAGAGGCATCTTACTGAGCTGCTACACCGTCACTGGCAAATATGCTACAGATTCTGCGCTTGCCATTGTATTTCTGCTCTCCGGAGCAGCTCCCATCTGGCCGCCATCCCACATTGAAGCCAAAGAACTCTGTAATCCCTGGCTTCTGAGTCACCTCAAATCTCAGCCTCCGGCTTTCTCTGATTCATTATAATATAGTTCCTTTAACATGATGTGGGACACCTCAATGGAATATTAAATGTGTACCGATTCACATGACTTCATTTTCAATTAAGTTGATTTGAAAAAGAGCAGAAATGATGCTTTTATGAGTTTGTGCCTGCAGTTTACAAAGTAAATACGACAGGTCGGGTCAGTGTACTTCAGCTTTTGTTTCATGTTTTAGCTCTCGTAACCAAAAGGAGTTTTAGTTAAGGGGCTCTAAGTTACTCTGCAGTAAAGCATGGAAATTATATTGAAAACTTCTTTTATACCATCGCTTCTGCAAAACATTTCATTTAAATCACAGTGATTATTGTCTGTAGATGTTCTGTGGGCACAGCTGAGCACATCTTTTCTACTTTACTGCGCACATAAGTAGAAACTTTCTTCTTGAAATTATACGCTTTGGATGGATGACATTTTACTACTTCATTAAGCAGACGTTACTGTATTCATGACTGATTAAAAAAAATCAACCAGGTTCTGTTTGAATAAGAAAAAATAAGACTTAGAGTAAAAAATTATATCAGTGTTTCCCCTACCATTATACAGCCCCCCCCCCCCCCCAACGAGACGGCCCGCCCCTCTAAGAATTTCACGGCACGTAGTCTTTTTTATTTAAATAAGTCCAGATCAAGTCGAAAGCTATTTTTTTACACCCCTCCACATTCATCTCTCGCCAAACTTGGGGAAAAAAAGACGGTGCAGAGCGAGGCTGAGCGCTGTGTGGTCCTCACAAAGATAGGAAGACGTGTGTGTGTGCGCACGCGATGAAAACTCTGCTTTTAATCACGTAGCACCGACGCGACAGCTTTACAAGCTACTTTTTCTTCAAATTATTTTTATAAATTATAATTATACGGATTTATTAAAGGTAGGGAAATATTGTGACAAGACAATTTTGCATTTATGCGTTAAACTTTTTTAACCAATAAAAATCTTATGAAAGAATGTTAAAGGGACTACTTTTTGATCTTTTACTTAACCCAATACATTTTTCATCCACTAAATCATATTTAAGAGAGAGAAAAGAAAAAGTAACATGCTAGGAAAATAAATTACCATCATAAGTAGTGGAGAAAAATGTAAAAAAACAATTGTATCCCTTCCCAATGAGGAAAAAAAGGAGATTTTTGTCCAGTGCAATAGGCTTAAGACGACTCTCGGTGCATAATAGTTTGTAAAGTCTGTGTTACACATGAGTATTTGTGTGGGCCAGGGCTCTTGACTCACTGGATTTGTTTCACAAGGAAGAAACCAAGCGGAGTTCAAAGATCAAAAAATATAACTTGTTCCTTGGAGCTGCAGCTCACTTGGGATTTGTTTGCTAGGGGAGGGTTGCAGTAGGGTGAGAGAAAAGGGTCAGGACGGTATAAAGCAAACCCAGTCCCCTGCACTCTGCCCCCTGCTTTATGTCAGCCATAATAGGGTCACACAGGACAGCTGAGTGAAGCCTGCATTAATGAGAGGAATTGGCCTGTAATTTTAACACTCATTTCCTTTCAGTGCCGTTGAACAACAAACGGCAGGCTCTGAACACCAACGCATACTTGTATRAGATTACTTGAACAAGAGGATAATGAAAGGGAAAAAATTAAGTCAGGAGTAGCACGCCTGACTCATGGGTGACTGCCATGTCCTGTCTTAAAACTCCCCCTCCTCCCAACTTGACACGTTTCATTAGGTTGCAGAGGGACTAAAATATCAGGTCCTCTGCTGYTGGTGAAATCTGTGAGGGCCACGGGTTCACTGGCTGACCTCTGCTCTGCTCCAACTCAACAGGAATCCAGAGGGGTTAATGGCATTTTCACTGACTGACCTCGTCAAAATGCTTTAGTTATCTTTGAAAAYGGGAGATCGTTTCTTGGAAATAATTGGGTGTGACACTGTGTGACTTASAAAATATCAAATTAAGGGTTTCTATTTGTCTTTGAACGTGTGAAAGATTTCAGACTTAGACAAGGCGAGTCTTAAAGCGAGAGAGAGAGAGAGAAAGGGGGGTGAAAAAGAAGAGTTCAGTTGTGTGAACAATTACCAGCACTGACAATTATCACTTTTCATACACAGATACTGATGTAATTATTGACAAACCCACTATGTATTCTGCCAAACAGCGTTTTCCCCCCTCATCTCTTGACAGTTTTCTGTACTATAAAGAGCCACACTCATCAAGGCTGCATGTAGATAAAAAAAGAGAACAATGAGGAAAAATAGTGTCAGTATTCATCACAAAAGATAAAAGATAGCCGGGTGCTGCCAAGAGCGATAACCGTAACCCTGACAAATGAAGCGTTGGAGCACTCAAGTGTCGAGCATGTTTTCATTTCACTGTGTTATTCTGGACTGGCGGTGCATAAAGCGAAGTCGAGCTTGTCCGGTTATGTGAGTGTCAAAATACAAAGTCCTCAGGATGACCTTTATCTTAAATGCTGGGCAGACAGCAATTTAGGACAAACGGTATGAGTCACTTAAAGCACTGAATGTGGAAGTAATACATTGGAATGTAGTACTGGCAGAATTTTGTGAAACACCCCCAAGGGGTTCAGTGCTCTAGTTTGAAAACTTGTGTTGAAATTTTGCTTGGTCTTATACGATAATCCTGCCTGAAAGACAGAAGTGCTACACAAATGACTAAAACGATAATCAACTTAATGTTGTGGGATTTTGGGCAGCTTGGATGCACAAAAGGGAGGAGGATTATAAAGATGAAATCTTGGAATTCGCCTACCAGCAGCGTGYTCCTTTTTTTATGTGGTTATTTGTCTCTAAATCTCAGGTTACTATTTTTYCTAGTAGATTAAAATCATACAGTACACTTCTTTCTTCAAGTACACAGCTACATTTAAAATGTGTAAAAACGTACAACTGGCTTATTTCTTTAAGCAGAGCTTATTTTTACGATTAACGATCTTGCCAGTCCAACAATCTTTTCAGTTTACATTTGAAATCTCAGACAGTAACTGGATCCAAACRCTTTCCCACCGCTAAAACACATAAAATCAGATATGTTTGGACTTAACTGATACTGATAAATCAGCCAATTTGTCAGGTCAGTCAACAAGAAACACTATATTCTATTAAAATATTGATTGATTTAATAAGCAATCCCACTACAGACAAGAAATCTAAGACTTAAAATAATACTAATAAATTACACAATAATAAACCATCCTAAGGTGAAAGTATTAGACATTACGGATGKGTCAGACATGTAATTATTACAACATCTAAAAGTTTGTTTTCTACATCAGATGATCTTAGATGTCTTAGTCTAAAYCTYTGGCATGAAAAGACAGCGGGCCTTTCTTCAAGTATTGCTAGGCTCTTATTTTTTTGCAGGATTCTACAGTATGTGTGAGATGTATTTGAAAATCTCAGACTGCATTCTGGTTTTTGAAAGGGAAAAGTCACTCTCACTGACAAGACTAACAGTCTGTGAGAAGGTCAATTCTCTGGTACCGCAGAGGCGAAGGAAAGCAGCATTAGTAAGCTTTCCACATCGTCCAGCATTATCAGCAGCATGCAGCAGTTTCTCCTTTCACAAACACATCTGTGCAATTTACTCTTAAACTCAAAGTACATTAAAAAAATGCTGGGAATTACAGAAAAAAATGATATGCTAGTTAATTATTGTCCAAATTTACACGTATATGCTCTTCTAAATAATTAGCACTGAGGCAAGGAGCTGTTTCTTTTAATGACATCTGGGTGATTGTATAATCACTTGATATAAAACAACCCCTCTGGTGCTGAGATTAGGAGATGGATCTGCCAAAGGCACATTACTCAATCTCTCCTTGACGTGTATAAGGAAAACACAATATCTTGTGACAACCATTGGCAAAGCCTGCAATTCCTCCAGGCATATGATTTATATTTCAGGACTGTTTAAGTGCTTGGAAAAAGGCAGTTGTCAGCCAATAAGAATGTGAACAAATGTCTCTTTTATGAGAATTGGGTTAATTCAGGCGCCATCTTGCCAACACCACCCAGGGACTAAATGTGTGACTAACAAACCAAGCTTTCTCCCTCAGGAACAATGATCCATGACTGTGAAGTTCCTACAGTGTCATTTCAACCTCATACTAGGAAAAACAACACAACTGTTCATTTTCTGTTTGGATACTGGCCACATCCACTCTTAATTGTAAAGCATTTCTGTGGGTAAAGAATTGCTTAGTAGGTTGTAAAGATAAATTACAAGAAAAATAAAAACCTACTGTTTATATACACTAACCGGCCACTTTATTAGGTACACCACGCTAGTAACGGGTTGGACCCCCTTTTGCCTTCAGAACTGCCTCAATTCTTCGTGGCATAGATTCAACAAGGTGCTGGAAGCATTCCTCAGAGATTTTGGTCCATATTGACATGATGGTGTAGGGATATGCTGTTTGTCGATGTTATGGACAATGCTAGATCATAAATACCT
>NW_013952411.1:4255795-4265585 GCF_001266775.1 Austrofundulus limnaeus | reverse complement strand
GAGAGAGAGAGAGAGAGAGAGAGAGAGAGAGAGAGAGAGAGAGAGAGAGAGAGAGAGAGAAAGTCTCATTATTTTGCTCTTTTCTGTTGGATCTAATTGCTGCTGTTAACAAAACTTTGTCTTGGACGATGGATTTTTCACTCCATCTCCTCGTTGCTCAATGACCTGGCCATCAGATAGGAGCCTTCTTAACAACAGTCACTCTAACTTCAAGGACAGTTTCTACAAAGTAAGCACCGCTCATCTCTGGAAAAACCATTTGATGAGGTCACTGACAGGTGATTTTCAAAAGGGCAAGGAAGCGTAGCTGGCAAGGGAGTTACAGAGCCAAGAACTAGTCTCATTCAGTATTCTCAACTCCCTGACAGAACAGAAAATAAAAAGGAAGAAAAGACAAGATATCTGTTTCACATCCACTTTTCTTTCACTGAAGATCCCAAAAAGCTATTAAATGTGAAAGCCAAAGCTTGCAGTGATGGGTGTTGTATAAATAATCCATGAGACAAACATGCATCACAAACACTCTATACTATTTATCTATTAGGGAGCGTAAGAAGCTCTGGGGCATGCTTTGGGAATAACCTGCTGTGAATTGGAGAGTTGTGTGTGGTTGTGTGTGTGTGTGTGTGTGTGTGTGTGTACACCACACTGCCACTGGCATGGAAATGCAGTGTTTGGCTAAAGGGGCCCCCTCTGTGTTCCCTCTGCCTCGGAGCAGGAGCCAAGGCGTTCTGGGCTGCGTTTCAAGAGCAATAAACTTCTCCTGCATTTCGGAGATGGCATTTGGAGGTATCAGCATGCTAAGCCTGGGAGGGGTCGGCTACATCGCTCTGCCGACACGACCCCGGGAGCTGCCACTGCCTCGTCTGCTCTGAGGGGATTCATTTCAGTGACGGGCCTTAAAATACCACGACTCTGACCCCCTCCACCACCGCTACCTCCTCCTGCTGCTGCTGTCTACGCTTCACTTGCCCCCAGACTGACAGCACGACAGAAACTCTCTCCCACATTATGCTTTTCCTTCCCCCTCACACTTGAGTCTACATGAATGAAATTTTACATTTTTTGAAAAATGTGTGTGGGTTATCTTGTTCACGCAGCAGCCTATGACACATTTTGGCTTCTATTATGTCAAGTTGTTATCGAGATTTGGCTACATCTACACTCAAACCTCAAAATTACACAGGTCAAAAAAGCAGCAGCATTCATCTTCTTCAGCCAAGAATCCTGTCAGCTCTGAACAAAGGTCCAGCTTCTTTGATGGCTTTTTATTATGTGTTGCTCGCTTCCTCCTCATCTGTTTCTTTCTCTGGCTCTCAGTGAGTTGGGTGAGACACAGACAATTACTGGGATCTTGTTGTTCGTTTACTCCCACAAGGCTGAAAGGCGGAGGTGATGAAGCAGCTGTTGGATGGCATGCTAAATGACACACAAACACAGCACTTAGATGCCTAAACAGCTCTGTATGAGACGTGTCACGAGGAAAGGTGGGGGGCTGCTTAACTTCACTGCTAATCAAGATGCCTCTGCCGTGTCTCTGGGGCTCCTGTTTGATACTTTCCTCCTGGYCATCTGAAGGGATTTGCCTGACTTGGTTCTCATTTGTTTGGAGAACAGCAGCTGAATGATGCAAACAGCAACTAGGTCACTTTCATTTTAAAAGCAGCCGATGGGTTTTTAGAAGCTCCATTAAAAAGATGTAGCGGGAATAKAATATGTATCTGTGTTCTGTAATGTAGTGTGCAAAATGTTGTACAATGCAAGGCATTGAAAATGGCTTCATTGCAAAAATCAACTAGATGAAGTGTTGTACCTCAAGCACACCGAYTTTACTGTAAATGACACCTATAACTGACAATTAAAAGCCCTTTTAGTCAAAGATTGCACATCAGACACTGATTAAAAAAGGAAAAATCTTATTTGATTATTGTTGTTGGCAGACAATAAATGGCTGAAAAATCAAAACCAATTTAYGGCTTTTAAAATCATTAATTTAAGAAGGCTACAACATGTTTTTAATAAGAGAGGACATTTTAAACAAAAAACTTTTTTGCAAATCTCTTTTTCAAATATTTATACACACACACACACCAAACCACACACAGGCATACAGAAAAGACTGCGTGCCAGCCACTTCTCACAATGTGTTATTATTTCACCTATGACTCATACTATGTAGTATAGTACAGTATGTCTCAAAAGATGTCAGCTGAATAACAAACGCTTTCTGATGTTGCTGAAAGCCATGCACTGATCTCAACTATAAATCAATTATTAACACAAAGTTCCACACATCACAGTCTACACTGATGAAAACATTAATTTATCACAATCATCTTAACAAGGGCTAATGTTAGCAACTGTTATATGGTTTAGGATATTGTATATTTTCACATTTTTCATTAACAAGTGAGTGTGTTTATATGGTGGRAAGGAGGATTTAACATGAATCTTTAAAATAACTCCCACTAGGGGTGGGGGGTTGAAGTCTTTTTGGATGAATCATGATGCAGACATGAATGATTTTCTGTCCGTATAAAAATACCAAATCTCTATCATTTTTAAATGGTAATATTTGGAGGAATGGAGAAAAGCCAAAAGGTGGAAGACTGAAGTGCTGTGCCCTGACTATTTATAGTGTGCACATGACAGGAGGAGGAGGCTGATGGTCATTAAACGAAACCTTCTACATTAAAATATGGTATTTGAAAGTTTTTTTGGCTTCAGTGAAGTTAAAGGGGAAAATGATGTTACAATAAGAGAGTTAAACAGTATGAGAAGTGTCCTCATTTCCACTTGAAGGAGAAGAGAAAACAGCTGGTRACAGCTGCTGCTGTTAACCAGTGAACCACTGAGCGAGGAACRTTAGTAAGAACAAAATATTTTTATGTCAAACTAATCCAGCTATTACTGGACTGTAGAAAAGGAATAAGTCATGGGGACACTGAAGARAGCAGGTAACGTGACTCTAATGTGATGTTAGTGTAAATACTGTTTAAACTATAATAACACTATAACCCTCTGAATTGTGATTAAATTAAATGGCAAGGCGCCATAAGTTTCCTATCCTCAATCGATGCAATAACCCTCTTCTCTCGACTGTTCATTGGGATGTAAAATGGTAGTTTTTTGTTGATGTATATTTTGTCACATTTATGTTTGTATTTAGATAAATTGGCAGATATAAGATTCTTTTCTTCTTTCTGCTCCTTTTCATTTAATGATATTGTGCTTTTTTAAATATTGTTTGTRTCATGGACTGATTATTTATATCTGTTTCCCCTTGACACTGAATTCTGCTGACGCGTCCAGTAGCAAGCGTGCAGAACTTCCTGATTAAGTTCTGTTTGTTTGTTGCTCACAATTAAATCATATTTGATTATCATATACGCAGACTTTTCTGGTATTATTCCAACGTGTTTCTGCTTTTGCGACCACAGTTTGTTTTTTGTTGTTTAAATGAAATAAATTTTTATAAAAAAAGGACATTGTAAGTTCACACAAGCATGCCTTATTAATTGTATTAGTTGGAGAATCAAGCTAAATTATTTCTTAATTTTTCTCCTGTCCACTGCAGTAATGTGGAGGAGTAGGCATGCATTTTGGCAGTAGAAGTGTAGCTCAGCTGTGACCCTGCTTTTTTCGCTTTGTAATCTTTTTCAAATTAAACAGTGGCACAGAAACAAACACAAGGTCAGTGAACTTTCTCTGGAAGTTGTGCTGAAGTAAACATCTCTGAAAAACACCATCGGTTGGCAAATCACTTGGTAAATTACAATCACYTTGTGGTAGTATTAGCAGCTTGGTACGAGGCGACAGTGGAACAGAGACTGATGCTTTCCAAAACATCAGTCTTTTTATAACGTAAGCTTTTATAAGTATTATTATTGCGGTTTTGTGAAGCTAAATTAAAGCATACTTTAGAAACATCCTTAAACAAATGGTAAATGGTCCACACACCATTTTAACTTCTATATTTTTTTATCAATCCCCCATTATGCACAGCATGTGAGTAAAATTTAAAGGTTGTAAGTAATTTTATATTTGCAATAACCTTTTGTGTTTAATACAAAGTAAATACAAAAGCACAGATAGAACCGTTTTAACCATTTTCTCCCCTCAACGTAAAAAAAAACTGCCTTCAAAGAGACTGCACTTGTAATCTTACACTTCTGGTCTCTAAAGCTCAGACAGCCATAACAACCTGTGCGCTACACCTGCAGAGTCCCCCCCCCCCACTCCCCCTCACTCGCAGACACCCCCACTTTTTCTCCCCACCACACCACTTTAAAACCACTCAAATGCACCCACCGTCCTCCTCCCCCACTGAGCCAGACAGAGCAGAATCACAGGAAAACAGATCCACCAGACCAAACCACTACCTCTTTCAGCCAAAATACCAGCTTTGAGAGAGAGTGAGAGGGAGGGAGGGAGAGTGCAGGCAGAGGACAGACTTGGTTGGGGGAAGAGGGAGGGGGGGGGCAGGGCAGAAGGGAAGGCTCAATCACTCTGTGGGAGGCAGAGAACGAGGGAACACAACATAGTACTGGTGTTGGCTCCGAGCCATGTTTGTGTCACTAACAGAAGTGGCCTTGTCTACCCCAACCCAGCCCTCCACCATGCACTCACTCGCTCCCAGTTTGCCTGGAAACAGAGTCAAGGGGTGACTGGCTGGATGCTTGGTAACAGAAAAGAGCTGCAATACAGAGAACAGGCGAGAATCAAACACAGCTCAGAGTGGGAGCAAAAATCAAAAAAGGAGTGGGGGTAGATTCACTCAGTGGCAGGGACTGTGTTTTGGGAATGTTGATGAGGCAGGGAGCTTTTTTTCCTCTCCCCCCTCCTATTTGGTTCCTCAAAGTGAACCAACAAGCAGCCTTGTGGATGTGTGGGCGATTTGTACTCAGCATGCCCGCAGAGCGAGTGAGCGCGAGACGCTTTGAAGATTCAGTGTTTGCATTATTTCACATGCACAACAGAAAAAAGGAGGGAGTTGTTCAGATCCAGAAGAACCTGATAATGATTCTGATACATCTTAAAATTTAATCAGCTCAATGTGGTTTCTATCAAAGGTTGGGAAACTGAGTGCCTAAGATTTCACTTGGATTGCACTGCAGGAAATGAGCCAACTCTATTCCCAACTGGCAGGTTTAGAGAGAGGAAAAAAAGTGCTTTGTTATGAGGCATGATGTTTTTGAGCAGATATCTCTGTGCAACAAACTCTCGTCTGCCGAGTGCCCAAGCAGGAGAAGAAAAAAAAAAAAAACCAACAACAAATCAAGGCCACCTAAGAACTGACTGCCAACTACTATTCGTCTTGGCAATATACTGCAGCATGTGTGCTGTTAAAGCATAAATTGGAACTACCACCATTTCCTCAGGCAATCTGGGCGTAACAAATTATATTTTAGGAGGCAAAATGTATAGTAATGACAGCAAGATGGTAATTTAACAAAGAAGTGGCTTAGCTAATTCTTACAAAAACAATACTTGTGTGTRTCCTGAGCACACTGCACAAAAACGAAACACCTAAATTTAGGATTTCCTTTTTTCCTCCTGTGCCAAAAAAACAGAAAACATGTATTTCACAAGGAAGAGTTTTTCTAAACACTTTGTTAAAACCACTTCACTTACCGTCTTCAGTTTCTTGCCACACGATGCCTTCCAGATTAACACTGGTACCGGGCTCGCACGGACCCAGGCACTCAGGTTCTGTTGCCAGGGCTACATCGGACGTGTTCACCGCCACCGAGCGTGTGCGCACCATTATCTGCTCACATGGTGAGGCTATTTCACTGTTGCTGACCGTGGCCAGGAGGTGGAGGGGAGGAGGAGCTGGCGTGGAGACGGGAGATTCCATCTGTGAAGGAAGAAGGGGTTGAGAGAAAAAGAAACACGTGAGACACTTTAAAACTTCTTTCTAATCACATTGGATGTGCAATAATGGAAAGCGAACGAAGTGGGCAACGCATGAGACATTCTTGTTTCAGTGGCCCTTGAAAGCATTCCTTCACAGAGGAAAGGGCGATGCATCTGTAAGTGCTGCAGTGTACCACTCAACCTTTCTCCTCAATCTAAGAGGTGATTAGCAGGCAGAAAGGGAATGTGATGTGCCTTAACTGCCTCTGTGGAAGGACAGAATTAGAAATGCAGGCTAGAGCAAACAACCCCCTCCCCCCCAGCTTTCCACCCTAGCATGCAGCGGAGCGAGATCCGTGACACCAAATCATCTCACAGACTGATCGCTCATTAATTCCCTCAATTAGAAAGCTAGTTGTGGTAAGGGAGTGGGCCGCTGAGGGTCAGTAATTGATTTCACCTGTTCTGACACGCTGTGACAGCAATGAGGAGACAGTGGGCCTATGTGGAAAAAGAAAATGAAAAGGACAGCRAAGCTGAGATACAATGAGAGCAACTGAGGGAAAGCACAAGAGGGAACCAGAGGAAGATAGATGTGTAGGTGGAAGAGAGACATGTAGAGGAAGACTGATAGTGATTTTAGGACTGCTATAACACCAGACTTAGTACGCTTTAGTGAAGGCAGTCGACATTAAAGTGCTCCAAATCATTAACACTGAACTGCAGGAGGAATGCCATGCTGAAGCCAACAAAGCACATTTATTAATTGGGCATAAACCGCTCAGTAATCTGGATTGTGCTGCCAAAGCTGGATCCAATTCTGCTTAGAAGACAAAACAACAACTGACAAATTGGATTATAACCCTCCACAGCCTTTAAATGTTGGTCCAATATATTTACTGATCCAAACTGTGCATGATGTGATGAACTAAAAAAACAATATTGGTGCAAATATTAAAGAGTGGTTCATGTAGGCAAGTTCTGATAGAAAGAAATCTCTCTGAACTAAGTGGTCTAGTATAAAACGTACACCGATCATTCTCAGATTATGAATCATGTTTGCCTTTAATATGCCGAACCAGTGGGGCCTCATCCCTAATCATTGAGCTGTGCTTCTAAACAAATCTATAATTTATTGCACTGAAATAAAACATTTTATTAGGCTTCAACCATAAAAGCCAGGAAAAACTGCAGTAGCTCTAAAAGAGAATAAAATGATTCAATTCTTACTACTGCATTTTATTTGTATTTTCAGCATTGTATTGGTATGATATTTTTACATGAATGCAGTTTTTTATTGATATCATCATTAAGGTGGAAGAGGAAGATTAGCCCTTTTCTTCATTATTTAAGGTATACTTACAGAAATTATGTTGTAAAAACAATCTAATTGGTTGAATTAATCACAGTATGAAAGGTATTAACTCTTGAAGAAATGTACATTTTGAAAACCAAACAGTTTCAATAAAAGTCGATATGAATTAGCTCATGACTTGTCACCACTAAGCTTTACGTTTCATGCACACCCAGTGTCAGTGTGGATGGCCAATTTATTCTGGTGCTTAGAGAAAGAATAATTTATTACATGTATGTGCAAGAGTTGGGGCTAACGACATCGTAATCAGTGTGTGTCAGTTCTGATGCGTGACTTGTTGAAGCTGCCGGCTGGATGAGTGAATGAAACAGAACAGGTAATCACATGAGCTGTCACCACCCACTGCTCTGTTTCTTATGGAGGCACAAAGACTACAACAAAACCTCCATCAGACTGACAGCAAACAGTGAAACGACCAAACAGGTTGATAAGGAGGCTTCTGTAAATGGGCACAACTGCATTTGTACATTTGGGTATTATTAGAAACTAAAGAGAGATGACCTAAAAATTAAGGTGGTTTTATTGAAGAATCGGTCAACATCTGAACAATGTTACATTTTCTTTTGAAAAGACCCAAAACCCAACTTGGTACAACTTCCTGGTTGCTTTTATATCTCCTCCACACATCACAAACTCTGTCTTTCTACTTTCAACTAACAAACACACTCATACAAGAATGTTCTAAGGCCAGACGGCACACATTCCCTTTGCACAACCTCGGCTAGCTTACAATCGTCATCCTTCTCAAATGTTATTCTCAACACCTTAGAGTATAAAGCATGACATTTTGACATTCCACTTTAGTAGTTTGATAATTTCTTCCATTTTAGAGTCAGAAGCCTTTAAATCATTGTAACTCTTGTTTGTCTTCTTGACAAACAAAAGTTTGATTGTCTCCATTAAAACTCTGAATGTGCATCAATTAAAATGTCTTAAATGAACTATTTCCATTATTTAACTTAAGAGTTTCATAGTATTATCTTCCTTTTTCCGAATTAAGTCAAACCATGTTTGAATAAGCTTAGTTTATCCATGTAATTTGTTTTACAAAATATGAGAGGGAAAGAAAGAAAGAAATTCAAGTGCAAGAATTACAATGAGAAATCAACAAAGACCTAATAAAAAATGTAATGGCTTAAATTAATTACTTACAGAGTTAATAGCAGAATGGCAAAATAAGTGGGAGCAGTCTGCAATGTGCATAAACGAGGCTGCTGTACAGTTAGGCTGCTGTCAATAAGTGAGTGAATAAAAGAACTTTCACCCTGGGGCCTGAGTGTACACAAATACAGTCAAACACTTGACGTTTTGTTAGAGGTTTTGAAAAACCACAAGCAACTGAACTACAGAACTCGTAAGATTACAAGGCTTTACCCAATGCTCCATTTGATGCCAGATTCCAAAATTTCTTGCCCTCCTTGAAATACTTGACAGAAAGATTTTGAAAACCACAACGCCAGAGTGTCACGCAATCTTTTTCTAAACTCAAACCTCATGCCAACTCCCTGAGAAAGCCACACTGGGAAAAATAATGTTTGACTGACTGCGAAAGAAAAAATTCTGTGAATCTAAGACTGAAGTTATGTTAAACTAGAGTGCTGACTGAGTAGAAACTCTGGATTACTGATAAAAAATTAAACAGTGGCAAATAAAGGCACACTGTGTTTTTAATTGGACACATTTACTCCAGTTTAATTTTAATTTTTTTTACAATTTCTTTAAAAAACAGCTTGTGAGATTATTGGTTTAAAGTATCACACTAAAATATTTGTCTTGATTGTACTCATTAGGAAACTATGCAAATTATGTTGCAAGCCTTTAATTATACTTTAGTCATAAGGTAAAAGAAGCCATAGCCAAAGGTGCAAAGTTGTACACATGCCTGAGCAACTCTTATCAATGTTCCTTTCCCATGTCAATAAAAGGTATTACATCACAGCTGCTCTTGCATTTTTTAGTGATTTTAACCAAGAGCATAGTGCTGAATAGCAGGTATTTCTGAGCCATCATGCATTTTATACTTAACTGCTCAACAAAACAGAAGAAAAGCAAATGTGAACCATCTGTGAATTCAGTGCAATAAAACCCAGTATATAATATGAAATGACTGCTGTATTGTTTTCATCTGGCATGCTCTTAAATCAATCAAAGACCTGTTTTGATTTGCTTTAGAGGTGAAACTGTTCCAAAACACAAACACCTGGATGAAGATAAACTTTGATATTCAATAACATTTTTTATATGACAGGCATGGTTGAAAAACATCCATCCATCCATCCATTTTCTTCCGCCTATCCGGGGTCGGGTCGCGGGGGGCAGTAGCTTCAGAAGGGAGGCCCAGACCTCCCTCTCCCCAGCCACTTCTTCCAGCTCCTCCGGGGGAACTCCAAGGTGTTCCCAGGCCAGCCGAGAGACATAGTCCCTCCAGCTGTGTGAAGCTGACACCCCACCCACACAAAAAATAAAAACTAGTAAGCGGATTGGTTAGTGCTTCGTTTGTGCAGGTTTGTGCAGTTAAAATGAGCGTTTGTGCTGTTATAGTTTTTGAGATATTAA
>NW_013952411.1:4226200-4254804 GCF_001266775.1 Austrofundulus limnaeus | reverse complement strand
GAAATATATTTATGTTTGTGGTTGTAATGTGACAAAATATGGAAAAGTTCAAGGGGTATGAATACTTTTGCAAACCACTGTATATGCGTTGCTGCTAGGTAAACAAATCCTTCTGTTAGCAATATCTTGTAGGAAAATTAAGTATCACTAAGTGTTGGAATATCAATAGAAGCGCTCTGATATTAATTTGTGCTGAATAAAATTGATCAAGGATGCTCCTCCATAGTTGGGAAATTCCTATTTATATCAAGGAAATTAACAATTGGTATAACAAATATATTAGGCAAACACTCAACTGTAAAATCTTTATTTTCGATCGATGCCTTTACTGTCATTGTACGGAGCACAATGAAATACATTTAAGATGTAATTTAGTTACATTAAAATTACATTTTAATGTAACTAATTATCTAGCCCTGGGGTTTCCAACCTTTTTAGACTTGTGTACCCCCTGAGCCATTTTGTCATACCATTAGTACCCCCTCAGTCAAACATAATGATTATTCTCCAAAACTATAATGGTAAATGGACTGAACTTATAGAGTGCTTTTCAAGTCCCTCCGGACCCCAAAGCGCTTTACACTAACAGACATTCACCCATTCAAACTCACATTCACACACTGATGACTGATAATGTACAACAATTGATTATTAAATGAAAATGATGTATTTTAACTCCCCAGAAATTCTCAGGCATTTTATTCTTTTCAACTCAAATTAAATAAAGATAAATGCATTGCCTTAAAAGTGAATAAGTAATTAAGTAAATATAGCAGGTAATGGCAGATGAAGGAAGCAGCAGCATCCAAAATAATATTGAGGAAATCATAGGGCCCTACATATCCCAGTCCTATTTTTATTTATTTATTTTTAGCAGAGTCCAACAACAAAACATCGCTCAGGTTCAGATTGTGTGTGTGTGTGTGGGTGTGGGTGTGGGGTTGCTGTCCTGATGCATCTCAGTAATCCAGGTAGAAAAAAAATCAAAAAGAAAAAAATAAGTAGGTCCTCTGGATGGGTTCATCTTTAGTGAAACGTTTCGTCTCTCCTCCAAGAGACTTCTTCAGTCTGAAGAGTTTCAGGTGAAACCTTATAAGCACTGCCTCCACCTGGACAAACAGGTAGGTCAAATGCAATATAGGGCCATTGACTAACAATAGGCTTGATTGGCTCTATTGTTCATAGAGGGTCATGTGCCCCATCACCTGACCCGTGTCGTGTTATGTGAATGTAGTGAATGCAAGCGGGGGTTCAACATCCCCTTGTTTTTGTCCCTCTTTCCCTCTTTGTGTTGGTATCCTTGGGGCCCTGATTCACACCTGTTGCTCACAGGGGCTRAGTCATACTTGCAATTACAGCATTGTAGGCGGAAGACAAATGGACACGAAGTCTCTTGGAGGAGAGACAAAACGTTTCACTAAAGAAGAACCCATCCAGAGGACCTACTTATTTTTTTCCTTTTTGAATGGGGGTGCTGTTCCTCCCAATCACACCCTTTCAGGTCTCACCATCATTGCTCACGAGCGTTGAATTCTCCTAGCAGAACGAGGGAGTCCCCATTAGAAGTGCTCTACGGCACCCCTTCCAAGGACTCCAAAAAGGGTGGGTAGTCTGAACTGCTGTTAGGCGCGTAAGCACAAACAACAGTCAGAACCCGTCCCCCAACACATAGGTGGAGGGAGGCTACCCTCTCCTTCACCAGGGTGAACTCCAACATACAGGCACCAAGATTGGAGGGGAAATAAGAATGCCCACTCCTGCTCGGCGCCTCTCACCAGGGGCAACTACAGAGAGAAAGAATCTCCAACCCATCTCAAGGAGACTGGTTCCAGAGCGGTGCATCGAGGTGAGTCCGACTATCCTCACACACCTTCCCCACCAGAGAGGTGACGTTCCACATAGAGCCAGCTTCTGTAGCCAAGGATCAGAACGCCAAAGTCCTCGCCTTCGACTACTGCCCATCATGCATTAGAACACATCCAACCAGACATTATAATTATTGTTGTGACAGTTTTATTCTGAGATAATCATAACATTTTTGAGTCTTTGGCTAATCAGCACATAGCCATTTTCTGAAGTGTGCCCCTGAAAAATCAGTTTCTTTGTCCTTTCCTTACATTGCAAAAACAGGACTGGGAACCCCCAGCTTTTGGCATGAAAACACAAAATGTAAGGACAAGAAAAAAAGTGACTCATCCAGTGTTTCAAAGAAAGTGGCCACCAAAACCAAAAGTTATTTCTTCTTAAAAATTTTTTCTTGATTTTTTCTTTTTTTATTTAAACAGTTTGGCCTCAATACAATAAAAAAGAGGTGTTTTTAAGTAAGAGTACACTAACAAGATTGCTTTAACTGACTGCAGATGTGGGCCTATGGTTTCTGTTTGCAGATGTTGATTAATAATTAAAAAACAAAAATGAAACCCTCTCAATGAGCTACAGTATTCAACATCAGAATAAAAACTTGATGAAAAATATTTTGAGCTAGTGCTCTACGTAATTAGGATTAAACCAACAAGTCTGTGAAATGTAAATAATTCACAGCAAACAACAATGTATAAATGTCACTTATCTTAGCACATGCAGGCTTCCTTCAGGGCATTAGAGCATGTGGTTAACTCAACCAGTCTGTTAGCATACTTGTGCCGATTAGTGAAGCGATAATTGATGTGAAATCACTTATGGAGCTCATTGTTTTTCCTCTAACACACGCAGGACTGAAAGAACTAAAAATATATATCCTTAATGGAGAAATTTGTACTTTGATGCTTCACTTAATCCATGGGAGTGCTTAGTGCAATGACAGAGAAACTGTTCCAGAAGAACACAGGCAAAGTTTTGAATTGTAAAAGGACAATGTTGATTCACAGTTTAAGTATATTATTCAACACTATGTTCCTGTCTGAGACTTTATCACCATGAAACAAAAACACAAGCATCTTGACCGGTACATTTATACTGTATATGAGAGCAGTTTAAAAAAAAGAAAAAAAAAGAAGAGAAAAAAGGGGAAAGGAACTGTTTGGTTCACCTGTCTCAGTTTCGAGTGTACTCTGATTCGGTGCATGTGCAAAAAAGCTTAGCACCAGTAAACGTTACTCTAYTATATCCACATTATACATGGAACTGAACAATTCAGTCATACCAAAACTGAGACAAAGCACATTTGTGCCTCAATTCAGCAAACTCTTGTGCATGAAAACACACCAGGAGAATTGAGAGGCTAGTTTATTAAATAATCTGGGGCTTTATGGGTGTAATACAACATTCTGCTGTACCAATTTTAAAGTACCATCTGTTTAGCTGAAGTGCTGCCAGATCATCCCCAATCTAACCATGTTAAGTCTATGCTGAAGCAAAGTAATGAAGTCTGAAGATGTTGTGGTGAAAAACTAAAAGTATTCAACAAAACAACAGATATGATAACAGTAGTATAAGATCCTCCCCACCACCTTCATCATCAATTTGGAGTCAAAAAGGATACAATTTAAATTTTTAGTAGTGTCTCAATACCAGCTTTTCCTAAACTGAGTACAAGGTGGATCTCCTTCCTTATAGGCCCACAGCCCCTCTGACTGGATCAAATCAAATATACAGCATGAGATATACTGCTACAACATTTTACAATGAATCAAAATTTCTCCAACGGGTAGGTGTTGTAAGGTTATTTCAACAGCTTTTTTTAGTACACATACTTAAAAGGTGGATGAATCTATAATAACTAGTGGTAGACATAAGGGAATTTTCCAGGTTGTCTAGCTGACAACCTCTTGAAAAAAATCTGGTTGTCTGCAACCTTTATGCTGCGTTCACACTAAATGCGTTTTGAGCGTGAGGTTTACATGAAAAGTCTATGGTGGACACACATCAAGGGGCGTCGGGAAATGCTGTGGTATGTCTAGTGCTGTGCTTTTTGAGTGTTTGAAGAACACTTTTCTTTCTCCCTTCCCCCCCTCTCTCTGTGTGTCGGGACTGGACCTCAGAGCTCACCCTGCATGCTTGTTAACAGGTAACAGCAGGTACAGGAAGCGATAGCGGTCAGAATACCACAGAAACTCGCTCAAATAAGCGAAATCTGCGAGATTCAGCATTTTATACTGGGTTACTTTGGTTAATTCTGTGTTTCCTTAGCAACTTATAAACGGAAATGGAGCAGGAGGTGGATTCTGATTGGCTGTTGTCGCACACATTTCCGCCATGTTGGATCGAGTAAGAGGCTCACAGCTGATCACCGTGATCGACCTGAATTTTTTCTCGATCCCTAATCGCGATCAAATAATCGCCCAGCCCTACGGTTGGACATGGAATTTCGATTACAACAGAACAAAAACGTTGATTCTACCGTTATTGTTGAATTTTAAAATTTTGATTTCTAGTTTCGATGCTCAGTCTGCTGACTGAAAGAAGTAGCTGCCTAAAGGGCTCGACACACAGGGAGCGACAAACTACAGCGATTAACGGCTGTCATCGCAGCCAGGGTGAAACCCGAAACACGGGACGCGACAGCGATCGCAGCGTTGCGAATCGCGCTCTCAGGTCGCTTGTCTTCACAAAATTTGATTGGTTCTTGACTCTGAAGGCGGGTGTGGATTAAGGACGTGTAAACTAAACAAATCTTGCGATGCTAATGATATTGAAAAACAAACACACATCAAGATACAGTTTTATGAGGAAAAACTTACCATAAACTTCACCCTGGTGCCAATAAATTCCCAAAAAGCTTTTTAGTAATCACTTGGTGAAAGTGTTAGCTAACTGCAGTGTGTAGCATACTCTCCTCTCATTGGTCAGTCAATGAAACCCTCGCTGATTGGTTGTACGCTAAGCGACAAAAGTTGAACATTTTTCAACTTTCATACGTCGTGTCATAAGCTCGCGTGTGCACGTCTACGTGTACGAACGCGAAATTTCACATGCACTATTTTCGCCGGTCGCTTAGCTGGAGGAGGGCAAGCGATTGTCGCCTCACCGCACAGGTTCCATAGGAAATGAATGGAGAGCGAGTGATGTCACCTCCCGTGTGTCGAGCCCTTAACAAAACCTGCTGGTGAGCCGTAGGTGAGCCACCAGAACACCAAAGAAAAATATTTGAGCTGTCTGAACACCATGGAAAAAAATCTGCAGGTGAGATGCCAGAATACCAAAGAACCAAGTAATGAGACACTCCATTCAGGAAATCCATTCCCCAGCTTGCAGCCAGCCAKCTAGCAGAGCAGCTGACCAGGAATCACCTCTGGAGTCATTCAAGCAAACAACATTATAGCAAAAGACATGGCTCATGGATGTGAAATCTCCCCACGTTGCATTGGAATATTCCATTCCTTTAATTATGTTGGTATTGAAGCCCAATATCAATACTTGATCGGTTCGGCCCCATCGCTATACTGTAGTCTATACTTTAAAAATTAATTTTCCTGTGGTTCTTAAAAAATGTTTGAGAAAATAAGAGGAAAATGGCTCTTAAAGCTCTGATTCCTCACTTTAATGAGAGCAAGTACAGTCGTTCCTTTTGTTAAATTAAAATAAAAACACACAACTGTAAAATTTGTTTGTTTAGAATTGGTAAAAACTGCCCCGATGCCAAAACCAGAATCGATACAGGTGCCAGTACTACACTGAATGCATTACAGTTCATATTTCAAGTGAAATGTTTGTCGGTTCCATATTAAAAATTTAAAGACTACATCTATTTGACTTTCCCCATCACTGACTAACAGGCTAAAACCCAAGCTGAACCCATTAGTTTTCCCCRTTTTTGTGGGGACTGAATGGCTTGTGGCAGGAGACCCCTAATCCCATACTTACAGAGCAGGATTTTAACATTTATAGCTACAATTCTATCAGATTGAGGACAGTGACAAACAAAATAGTCATACAGCGACGGCTTCCCCCACGAGTCACAAAAACCAATGTGACTGTTTTCAAACATTACACACTTCCTTTTCTAAAACCACACCAGCAGTCTCCATGAAGCTCAGACTAATCACAGACAYGGAGAAAATATAAACAGTAACACCTGACATCTATTGTAAGGCCACCAGCTGGGAAAAGGTGCTCTGTTTCTAGGCAACTACTCTCTATTTTAGCTGCTAATTGTGACTTCAGGAAAGCATAAATAATAGAGAGAGGAAACTAAGCTGTGATGAAATCAGTCACCCTTGACCTACAATCTTTCCAAAGCCATAATGAGAAACAAAGAATGTAAACTATTTAAAGCTGTAACAATCTAATAAAGAAGCTGTTTGCTATATGACATCGCTCTACAACCCTACACATGTAGATGAGGCRTTTTTACAAAAACAAACAAGCGCAGCTCTTTTTCAAGATGCAAAACAGTGTTGCATCATAAATTCATTAGAAACTGAGCTATATATTGAAAACATCTGTCACATATTTGAAATAAGCGGTTGAAGGTCTTCACATTTGCTTTCATATCTGTACAAGTAAAAATGTAGACGTGTCAAAGCATATTGCAGTTGTATGCTGCAAACAAGTCCCTTTAAAAAAATACACTAAAACCAGAAGATGCACAGGTTTGTCAAAAAGCTATCTGTTATGAAAGCGTGAGAGATTGTACCTGAATAGACTTACTGATGAAAGAACTGCCTGTCAGGAAAATCCTCAGCTAGCAGCTACATAATGAGAAGTTAAAGTGATATAAAAAAGGCAGAAAGCACGAGGGACCGCAGGGCAGAGAACTGAGCCAAGATAAGTGGAGCTTACCAATTTGCTCACTTATGAAGCAGTGGCCTAATTTACAAAGTCTTAAAACGAATACATTTCTCTGTTTTATGATATGATCAAATTGTGGTTGTAAAAAGAAATCTGCATTTAACAAGGGTTTTGTTTTCAAGCTCTTTGACAGCGTGTAATGTTCTTGCTGCCAGTATAACTAYTACACAGCCACACATTCAGAATTATTGTAGTAATTAAAACTAAAAACAAAATAAAACAGAGAATGAGTACCAAACGAGGAGACTTGAAAAACTTTTTGTTTCATGTTGGGTTGTTGTAGGATACAAACTCCCTTTCAGCTTTAATGTGACACTCAAATGTGACCTCAAAAGTCAAAAAAGCTTCATCTACTGAAAGAACATGTGAGACTCAATACCTTGTAATTACTCAGAAAATTGGCAGCTGTGGCAGAATTTGTCAGCAGCTGTGTCAAACACTTATAATCTTAACACTAACAAGGACAGAAATCACATGAGGGCAGCACAATACAGTATATCATTATTTTACTAGCATCACAATAACAGAAAGCGCTATATCAAACACTGGGGTCTGCCTGGCCTGCAATAAACATTACATATCAATTASCGTACATTCATTTTCTGCATTCTATTTTAATGTTCAGTTAATCCARCAAACTGACTGGCCTTAAAGCCCAACCCTAGTTTTGGTGATGGTGACAGAAGAGAAAGTGAGCAGTGGGGAAAATGTGGGTTTATCAATGTTGCAATATTAAACAATGTTGTACAATACTGACATTGTGAAGAGTTTAATGACACATCTTCTAATTAAGACTAACTATCAAATCTAYAGACAGAATGGTCTACACCCTTATTTCCTCAGAGACCCCTTTTCTGAACTAATAGCCTTACCCACACAACACCCTACATGCCTGCAAACAGCAAAAGAATAATTTGATTATTATTTTTGTTTTACTACTTGTGTTTGTTTTTCTTTCCATATCAATTACCAGCCAGTAAMGTTTCATGGACATGTCCAGTAATTAGATGACTGGATGTTAGAAGTACCTGGTGATTAGAGCTGCACAATATATCTTTGAGCACGTATGTGTGTGCAGCAGGTCCTGTGATGTCAGAGGCAAATTAAATCAATGGATAAACCCCAAGTTATTGCACTTAATGGTCACATGTTACAGATTTTTATTTGACGGTTTGCTTCCACCCACTAACACAGTAGCTTTGTGTAAAAAAATAAAAAATAAAATAAAAATTCCACAATCCCCAGTACCAGTCTGTCTGTAACATTTTCCCCTCCGCAAATTTCGTAAGCTTCATAAGCAGCGGGTGTGGTGATTGCAAATATTTTATGAAGCCAGAGGAGGACACGCAAAGAATAAATTGAACCGACCTGGATAGAGGAGGTGGTACTGGGTAGCGATGCTACATATTTCAGTAGCCGTTATGTGTGGTTTTCACAATCTCCRGTCAGTAACTTTTTTCACTTTTGTAAATTCTGTATGTGTAAAGTTTGCAAATGGGGTGGGTTGGATTAAAGTGTTGATACTCTTCTTCAAAATTCTACCTAAAAGCCCGAATACATTTGTAAGATGCAGGAAAAAAAAGAGGTTAGATCGGTGCAGGTTTATTGTCAAAAAGATGGCAGCAGAACTTTAAGTGTTAAAGTTGTCTGTTAAATGTCTGTATTTTTTTTCATATTGCAACATACATAACAGAGTTAGAAAAAAATGCATTGTCGGTTTTTCCCAATATCATGCTTGCACAGTTTTTAATGCTTTCCAAACTAGCCTCATTCGAAAGACAGCTCAGTCCAGGATTTATGTGGGTTTTGTTCCCCTCCTATTACTGTCYTGTTCAGAGAACACACCGAGGTGGCAAGGGTGGTGGAGGAGAGTCTGCCTCTGAYGCTCGTCTGAGCGGCCAAGTGAGATGGTGTGAGCCAAGACAACTTGTGAAAAACAAAACCTGTGGTGCCACAGCTGAATAGTTATAATGAACTGATAACAGTGAGTGACCACCCTGCTTAAAGTAWTAAACATCAAACAGATGTATAGCTGAGAGAATATTAAAGTTGATGCAGCACAGCAACTTGAACCACAATGAGGACAGCCAAAGTAGGTTTATTTAGTTTGTTTTGTTTGATATGAGGCAGTCATCCATCACACATAAAATGCATGCGAGCCCAGTTAAGTTCTGCTCCACGCCTCTTTTGGTTCTGCACTGCCCGGTTGATTTCTGAACGTTTACATGTGAGCAGGAACTGGCMGGCTCTACCTGTGATTTATGAATGACCCGAGGGAGCTTAAAAATTAACTGGTCTGTGTGGCCATTTTGCAGAACTGTCTTGCGAATGAGGCTACTGTGACACACTTGTTTTTTCACTTTACTACAGCTTTCTGTAAAGGCTGGGTTATAGTCGCGCTTTGGGTTCTTGCGCAAGCTCCGTGGAGTGGGCGCGCTCCTGAGCAGCGCTGTGTGAAAACATAGTTGACGTTCATGTTATCGCTGTTCTTCCATCACCGACAGACAGCTGTACAGTGCCAAAGTGGCGGAAAAGTAGTCGGGAAGAGTGTAGAAGAAGAAACGCTTGACATCACACATAAAGTAACAATATTTATGTACCTCTTTTTCCATATTATCTGTTTCTCTGTGCTTCACAAACTGAGAGAGCCACACTGGTTTGTTTCCTCCAGGATCACAAACCGGTCGCAAATATTTATCCATGTCGTCCGGCATATTAACTCATCTTTCTTTAAAGCCGTTGTTATTTCCTTCCGTGAGTTTTGTGCCATCTGGTTGTCTTTATGACCTCTCATGGAGGTGAAGAAATTTAAAGTTATTAGAGGTTAGTACTGATGTTAAAAGCACAACACTATATTCTTAGGTTTTCCTTTTTGTAATGTTGACAGTGTTTAATCTATTATGTTTTGATTGAAATAGGTTCAGTTACATGTCCGAAATATGTGACAACACATAATCAAACGTGATGGCAGTAGCTGAGGATTTTGTCTGAATGCCTGTGATTCAGCCGCAGGTCAGTAGGGGGCGAACGCAGGCATTGAAGAAGGTGTATAAATACATGAACTTCCTGGTTTTCCGGTAGTGTTGGTTTCCTGTCAGCTTGAGTGACAATAACCTCACTCAGATCCAGAATTCTGGTGTTGTATGGTTCAATTCCTTCTACAAAACATTTTATTTAACAATTGTGTTTTTAATTTCGACTTCAGTTTATTGAATACAGATTTTCTTACAGAGGGATCATACAGATGCCGGTACATTTGGCCCTATTCAGCGAGAGCACCTTCGTAACGAGTGGCGCGCAGTCTTTGCGGCGTTCAAAATTTCGGAGGTGCACGACCACGYGCTAGGACACAAYGYGGGGTCAACGCGCGGGGACGGGGATGCCGCGATTGCGTCACTTTTGACGCAAACCCCCTCGCGCCCTGTGTGTCGCGTCAACTATAACCTAAGCTTCMCAGTTAGACCCTGGTCCCATCTGATGTCTTTCCAAAAACATTTTTTCCCTTGTAAAAGACAGCACCATTTCTAGTAATGTTTTTATCAACATGAGGAGAGGAACGAGAGATGACCCAAATGCTGTAGTACCTCTGTCAGGCTGGTATGTGGCGCTGTAACACACAGGCTGTTAACTTAGAAGCAGGTCTATGATGCTATCATTTTCAAATGGTTGTGTTTGGGCTGTCCGCATGAGAACACAACAGTGACGTTAAAGGAATTTCTGACACTAGAACCTGGATTTGATATCGTTAGAATGTTTCCAAAGTCTTGAATAACTGGGAATCGTTTTCAAATGCAAAGCAGATTTTCAGATAAATATTTGAAATGCATCAAACCCAGTCTTCCTCTCTCAACAGCTGAGTGACTAAATCTAATAATCACTACAGTATGTCCACTGTGATGGAAATAAAAAAAAAATGTATTACTTGTGTTTCTTTTCACAAAGATCCTTGAGAAACAAATTAATTTGCTCCCATTGGTGCTAAAAGACATGCTCTCTGTAAAGGACTGGTAAAAAGTACATCAATAACAGTATATTAGGCTAACACACAAAGACCAAAAAGCACAGTTTTTGCAAAAAACAGATTATGGAACTTTTTCAAACCAAAAACAGACTCTGAATACAGACTTGGGCCAACGATCAAAGGAAGCGAATATAAAAAGTTTATAGCAGAATATAACTAACAAGTAAGAATGTCTTTTCTACATAAAAAAGGCAACCACTCACTGCTTGGCTGAGATATTTAGCTGGCAGGCTGCMTGCCAGGTTGGTTCACTAGCTAATAAAACGCAGTGTATTTTCCTCAAGTCTTGGTTCAGCTCGACATTGTSAACCTAATTCCTTTCCCTCTTCTCTGGCTCAGCTGGCTGCTCTGAGACTAAACCTGGTGTTGTTTGCTAGCTGACAAGGTGGTGTGGGAATAGTGTTTGGTGGGAAGTGCACTAAGAAGGGCTTGTTTACCATCATGAGCAGTGAAAGCTCTCTGTAAAGAGGAAAAGATAACTGGACATCCCCTTTATGTTCACTGCAAAGAAAAAGTGTCTAAAAGAGACGAACTGGTTAGAGTTCATGTGTACTCAAACTACAAAAATGAGCAGAACTAATCTCTGTGACAAGGACAAAGATCAAATTTAATCTTCAATTTCTTGGCTGGAAGGTTTTCTCAACACATAATACACCTAAGGGTGATAAGATTTAAGTGTGTTTTAAGACACACAATAGGCTTCAATTTAAGACTCTGTTTTTAATTTTGTCCAAMATTTTAAAAATACATAAACACCAAAAAAGTCATAAAAATCTGAATTTTATCACCTGTTCAGGCAGTAGCTGCAACAAATTCCAATGTCATAAGGATTAAACTTGAGCAGTTTTAATGTCTTCCAGTGTTATTCACAAGTAACTACATGCTGGTTTTGGATTTCATCCACAGCCCACACTGCTCATTCTCTCACTTTAAACATATAGGTCAATTGACATCAACAGTCTCTGTTACAAAAAGATGCCACATTCTTGTCAAGGTCACCCACTTGCGTCCGACAGGGAGAGACGCTGCACTGGGAGCAGAAATCCAGATAAGCTAAACTGAGCCCATTAGGATTTCTCTCTCGCTGGTCCTCTCCATAGTCATAAATCTTATCTCACAGCAAAGAGAAACCTGACAGCAAACTGAGAGGCTGTCATCAACAGCTCAGCCATCTAAATTCCCACCCAAATACTGATGATTCAGACTTCTCACAAGTCCAAAGGATTTGGTCAAATACAGTCAGGAAAAAAAAAAGTGTCAAACCCATGGRGTTTACTTGATTCGTGATGCAGTCATGACCAAAAATCCAGTTTCAACTACCTACTTATCCYGCATTTTAAAAGCTAAAAGCCGTTTCAATCAAGCTAGTCAATAATACTCGCTCCTGGATATACCATCCTGAAAGCTTATCAGCTAAGCAACAAAATCCATTTTATAAGTCCTTCATAACATACAAAGAAAACAAGTTGTTATTCAGGCTGTGAGATTTCCCCAGAGGTCCTAACCTCAAACTATTTATAGATGTTCTGTTAATTTGTTTCCCTTGTGTAAATACTGCTGCGGGTGGTGTCTTCTCCAAACACTAGAAATACAATCCTAAATCGCATAAACAAAATTTTCTTATAACACAGTAATGCTAAATTACTTTCCATTGTACTGTGTAACACAGAGAAACACTAAAAGTATTGTTACACTTAGACCAACACAAGCGTGAAATACTATACAGTATTATGGAAAAATACTGAAATCAAAATAATTTTACACCAATAACATACCAAATAAATACRCACAACAAAAATCAGAAAATCTTTAAATAACCTTTTGATATCCTCTCAAAACACACACTCGTGACTTGTCCACTTGAAAAACTGCAGTCGAGGTTTAAGCTGCTCAGATGGAGATTTCGATGATAAATGAGAACAGGTTAAAGCTTTGGCTGTAGGAGTAGAGATATATATCGGTACATATGGAGGACTGTACTCATCTTTGTTCTACAAATGGCCCTTGAGCTGCACTTGCTGTTCTGTCCTACAAGTTGRTGTTTTAACCAGGGCTTGCTACTCTGATTGACCTCAACTGCTGGCTGTCTCATTGAACCGTGTCTATCTTAATGGGCGGTGATGTGCACCATTACAGTGTGCCAGTAGTTTCTGCACCACAGCCTCAAAAATCTTTTGACTTTTACACCTTAATGCACCTCGAGGTGATGACTGCTGCAACATATACCACATGACATTTCAACACTTTTACTGGTGAGAAAGAAAATACCTGAAAAGGCAGGTTAACAGTATGGTGCAGTAAATAAGCAAATMCGAAGGCTACTTCTGAGAATCTGCTAAAATATAACTACAAGTTAGACACATTTCCACCACCTGTGTTGAACCCAATAAACTAGGCTGGGTTGTATAGATTATGTTACACAAGACTGTAATAAACAGAGTAACAGATGTAAAAGCTACCAACTAGAGATAAACGTAAAGCAAAGACACAAATAGCAATCATCTTAGCTATACCATAAATGGAAAAAAAATACTATCCTCAAACATTTTTTTGAGTGCACAGTGGATATTTCTTTAAGCAAGCTGGTGTTGACCATATTTCTTTAGTAGCAAGAAATCAACATCTTAAGTGTCTCATTCAACATGTTTTAAATTCMAACTTTGAAATGAACACAAAATTTCCTTGAAAGAATTGTTTCGTTTCATTGAGTCAACAGATTTTTTTCTTTAGTGAAATCAAACCAAGCTAAAAATAAAATCTACTTACACTTATCAAATCGGTGTAAACAGGGTTTGGGAAGGTTTAAAGCTACTCCGCTGATGCACTTTGGTATAACAAAAGCAGATTGAAACACTCAAGTGTTTTAGGATACTTGTATGGCATTTCAACGTCAGCACAATACATCAAAGCTGRGAAACAGAACTTAGAGGTGGAGAATCACAGAAAAGAAAAAAAAACCACTATCCTGACCATTAAAAGCATTTATAAAAAGCAGACAGTGGAGACATCGAGGGAGCAGGAGTAAAGTGAAACCCACTATATCACATTGAATCTTCCCTCTTGGCCAGGTGCTAAACACGGGTCTGCAGCTCTCAGCTATCAGAGTTTGATGACCTTGTTAGTTTGAGTGCCTAATCTGCTAATGCCCTGATAAAAATAAACAGTCAGTGCAGTCATTGTGGTYCCCCTTACTCCCTCCTCCTTGTCTGCAGCTGCAATCCATAAACACAGATGATACCTCTATCTTTATTTATCCTGAGGACTTAATGTCACAACTGACAGCCTGAAAAATGGGAGGGGGAACGGGGGGCTCCTCTATGTACTGCAGCTACAAAGATAGATAAATGCTCTATAACACTGTCTGACTTGTTTACGTCGTGCATAAATGGATGGAGACCCAGATGCTCAGTACAACCCTTACTAAAATCCCAAGGAAACCTATTATATAAACTACAACAACAATAACATAACTTAAAGAAATTAATTTAATGTTAACAACATATTAACAACATAAACTGCTGGATATGGGCACCAGTGACCCACGCAACCCTGAAAAAGGAAGAAGCGTGTACAGAAAATGGATGGATGGATGGATGTTAACAACATTTGTTTGAAAAAATCATGAACAAAATAAATGTGAACAGATGTACTTTAGTTTCCAAGACAGACAGAGAAGCTTCTCGTGCAAATCCAAACACTTTCCATTATAACTTCATCTTCATTAATCACCTCATACATGCTCTTCTCCAGCAAACTATATATTTCAGACCTAAGAAAATATAATTGTTGGAGAACAAAGGGTACTATCTAGCCTGATGAGAAATAAACTGCATAGCTGTATTACTGTTCACCTTTTGACTTTAGAATACAACTTTTCTCAGCAGGGAAGATGTATGAATTCTTGCTAAGTCATCAACTTCTTGTCACAGCATACATAAACAGTACAACAAGAAAAAATAAATCAATAAAGTAACGTATCAATATTTTATTCTTTCTTAGCCATTTTTGAAATGACAGAAAATGTAATTGCGACAGGAGCCTACATCGAGTTACCAAGTAAATCTACGGCACTATTTTATCTTTCTTACTTGTTACATCAAAATCTAGCACTTTTTCAGGGGACTAAATTGATTTAAATGGTTTACAGCGAAGTGTAAAGTAGCTCGGTGGTCTTGTAATCCTGAGCCTGCAGGTTTGAGTCCAGGTTGCATCCAGTATAAAACAATTGCCAAATCTTTTGTGCAAATTTGTTTGCTGTGGCGACCACTAAAGAAGATAAAGAACAACAGTGAGCAGTACATTTCTTCCTGAGCACTAATTAAATTACAAAACTGATCCTCCCTGTCTGTTAAATGCTCATATCTGTTACGCTCTTTTTCCCCAAGTCACACTTTGGCTTTGTAATCAGCTAGCTGCTGCAGAGCTGTTGTCATGGTTAAACACTCATCCTTCCACTCTAAATTTAAGCTGAATATAAACAATCTATCCACTCGGCTCTCTGCCTGGTAACGCTTGGTCCACAGATCCTCTGTTTTGACATCACACCAGGCCACAATGTTTTTTACTGTCATCAAARATGGATTTTATGGTTTACAAGAAATAACATGAGAAACGTGCTTCAGAGATAAGGTAATAAGGTTGCGGGTCTTTCCAGTCCAAAAACCTGTGGACATAGAGTTTGGTCTGTATTGCAGATTAAGCCTTTGACAACCTCCATTTCCATGCATATGTTTTAACGGACCAGCAAAACAAASCAATTTCATTTACATCATGGCAAAAAAGAGGCAGATGGCACATTTTGGTTTAACAGCGCATTTTCATTAAAATATTGTTTTGCCCCATTTATGCAACAAAACCCATAAAAGTTTCAAGCACACAGGTACCATAAGCATGGAGTTTGCACAATCTGCTTTTCTTCGAATGGGTTTCTTCAAGCAGTCACTCCTGAGCATCAAGGACAGTAAAATGCCTTCTGGTGTGACTGAAGGTGTTGACCATTGGAAGAAAAACAATTACTCTGGTGTTAGCTGGTGGCCAATCTCATACAAACCAATATCTACCTGGAGTGTCTAACATTTTTTTCTCTGAACAGTTGTTACCTAATTATACTCAATTGTACTCCCTGCATTACAATCATGCCCAGAACTGTTTTAAATAAAGAAGAACTGACTAGACTTCTGACCAACTGAATTGAACAAGGACAGGGGGAAAAGAAAATCTAGCATAATTCGATGAACAATGTTCCGACAGGGGACTCACAACAGATAATGCAACGCTTCTGTATTCAAGGACACCCGTGCGGTCTCCAGTGAGCATATCAGCATTCATAAAGGAGACTATCGGCTGTGGCAGAGGTGACTTTGATGCATTTGGTACTCTTGTTTAAGGAAAGAGGGAAGCATGAGAAAAATCAAACCTCCACACAAAAGAGACTATAAAAGTCCCTGGCATACAGCCAATTTTTTGAGGGGGGTGGGGGGCTCAAACACAAAGGACAACCTAAATTTATCAGCTGTGGCATTTAAGCTTTTTATACTTGTAAATCATGTGCAACGAAATCATTTAAAAGAAACAGGTTTAAAGAGTCTGGAACATGAGTCGGAACGTTTAGATGGCTGGGTGTCCTGAAGCACTAAATGGCCGACTTTGTATTAATATTGTCCCAGGCAAGGTGTCAAATTCAATAGTTTTTAGTATTTAGACTATAAAGTTTTTATATTGTCCCCATCTAATTTACAATGTTGTAAGGTCCACTTCTGGGCAACGCTTTTCCTCTCCTTTACTGAAAAGAGCCTTTTCAGTTTTGGGAAATATATAATTTCAGTTTTTTGGAGAGTGGAGTAGATTTAATTGGCTGTTCTGCTGACAAGTACTCCATCATAACTTCTTTTGTAATGTTATTTTTAATACTCACTCCTTCACTGGCCAAGTCTGGCCTGGTCTAAAAGTCTCTGCCAGCTACATAAATATAAAATGTCAAGTCGACAGAGACCGACTCCTTGATGCCAAAGTCAAACAGTTACATGTCATCAAGTCTGGAAAGACTTGGCAGGAAAGCAGAGGAAGACACAAATGTTTGTGTACTTATTACATTAAGTGTATTTATTTATGACCTCTTCTTGAGCAGCAGCAGATAGAGGTTGAGATTTAAGTGTAGTAATGGAGACTTAAGCTGTTGGACTGAAAACGAGGTAACTATACCACAAGGTTGTTTACCCCCTTTTTTTTTAAAGTTTACATTTTCTGATATTTTTACTGTGAACAGCTTCAGTGTCATGTCAGATGAAAAGTGTGCTTTTCAAAATGACCAACTCCAAGGCAAATAAAGCTAAACCAGAGAAATGAGCATTGAACAAAACAGGTTTTGCTTTAATGATCTGAAATAGTTTATTTTAGAAAGTAAAAGGAATAAGAGTTAAGATTAGTCTTGTAGTGCGAATGCAAACACACTAGTTTTAGTTATACAAGCTAAATTTCAAATAGGACTGAATTTCATGGCTACTTGACAACCCAAGAATCAAGCTTGTACATTATCCAGAGCTGCCACATGTTACACACAGAAAAGACATGTGTTACAAACAGGATATTGTCCATGCCGAGGGGTTGTCACTTTCATGAAATATTCCAGACTGGAGCGTGCAGGAGACGATGAAAAAAGCATGCTGCAGTCACCAGGTCGCTCCATATCTACAGAAGCTATTGAGGCTAATTGTTTTTCTGGGTAAGACACTTCAATCTGTGTATTTGCTTTAAGTGAGTCTTCTTTTTGTTTTTCACATTGTTTTTTTTTTCTTTTTCTCCACCAATTCCAAGTTGGAAACATAAACATGTACAGAGGTTAGAACATACTCAAGTCAAAACKGCACTAAACAAAACCTCATTGAGAGATTGTACTATTGAGCTGGCAGATTTAGGTTTGCTCCAACTAATTTGGATGTCTGAATTCTGATATGGAAAATGTTCTACTAACAAAATAACTGCAAGTTAAACACCTAAAAGATGGACCAAATTGAGAGACTAAACTGTTTTATATGKATGGTATCAATTAAAATTTAAACTCTGAAACACAAAACCTTGTAAAAATCTTCCARTTTTATTTGGTTATTACATTCAAATGCCTCCTAATGAGTTTAAGATAGAAAGAAAGGTTGGTATTAGCAGGCTGACATGCACAAAAGACAGAAAAATATAAACCAGCTGCAACTGCTCCAAATTCAGTTCTACAATGTGCAACCAATCCGTCAACTCATAAATGTTTGACATTGGTCCCAAAGGATGGACGTGTTCTCCCTTTAATTTCTATCAGAAGAATAATCCCCGTTTGAAACCCTTTTTAGGGTGAATTAGAAAGACCCAGCATTCAAAGAGACGAGTGGAAAGAAGGGGGCGGGAATAATCACAAGGGCCTAGCTGTCTTTGTGGATTAGAATAGGAAGAGAAAATCCTTTCATCTCAGACCTGTACTTCCAAGCTTGGAAGGAGGCTTACCCTCTCACTTGCACAAACAACAGACCTCTAATGCAAACCTCATAAAATGAGCCGGTAGAGATCTATACTGTTTAATTCTGGTTTACCATCCAGGAGGCACTCATTTAAATTTCATCATATGAATTTTGCCTTTATATCAATGCCAGTCATTTGATTAGAATAGTACCTATTTAAACGATCTGTTTATAAAGCTGACTTCTCAGTTTTGATGTGACAATACCTAGGAGGGAAAAAACACAAAAGATTTTACTGCATACCATCACTTCCAATGCTGAAATGTTGACTGCTGCCAGCAATTTGTTAACCTCACAAGTAGAGAACGATCAATAGTTGATTTTTAAGGCCGATGCTGATAAAGATTACTTTGACATCAGTTTAACTGATCCCCGATATGTGCTGACATTTTGGGGTCGATTCTTGAAGCCAATATTGCTGTTTTCTCCTCTATTTACATGATAAAAATTACTTAATGATAACAAATGTTATACAAGTTTCAATTTAAACCAAAAGGAAAAAAAAATTACAAAACATTTCAACACTGGCTAGCAAACAATGTGGAACATATTGAACGAACTCTACTTAAAAGAAGCACCTAACATCCCAACAACCCCACTTGAAAGATCAGAAATGGGATTTTCTATTATGAGTCAATRTCAGCAACTTTTTAAGGGCCGAGCATTCTTGATTTTAAGCCAAACGGTCTATTCCCAGTCTCATGGTTGCGAGATATTTGTTTTCGTACACCTTTCATAGTTTGAAACACACGGTGCAGTGTTCCTGTACATGTCCACAGCACAGGTTTCGTCCCACTACAGTCTCCACTTTAATGTTCACCATTTGGCCACACATCTGTCGTGGATAGAACACACCACACTTCGGCAGACAGATTTTTGGCCACTTTGACCATTTGACCAATTTTACAGGTTTCTCGAAAAGTCATACAGACGGACCTTCTGACCGCCTCTGACACCTGTTCCATAACTATCCATGTTGTTTGGATGCACAACAGTCGGCTTMTAGAAGCGGTGTAGTTGAAGCAAAATGCCACCACTGCTGTCTGAGCGCTTTTCAGCATAAACACGCCCACTAACTTCGGACCAATGACATAGAAATTGGCGCATTTGCTTGTGAAAAAAATTTCAGCCCAAGCCTTGTGTYGAGAAGGGGAAGGCGAAGCTGCTTTGAGAACAAATGAACACAATTTTCGTCAAGCAAAAGCGACAATAAAAGATGATTTTGCAGCTTAGGGTTGGACGTATGCTGGAGCCTTTAGTTGGGATCAACAAGAACAGACAATTGCCTTCTAGTTTACAAATTTTTTAACATTTATTTCCACATTTATTTCAATATGGTTGCATAGTTTTATAAAAGAAAGTTTCTAACTTTGTAAATTACTTGAGTTTCACAGAAAAGAAAATAAACATCTATACTTTGCTCATCTTTTTCAGATTATTTTGATAAAATCTGACACGGGAGACTAAAACAAAATTACAWTTCAAGTTTGCAGCACTGGAACCATCAAAACATGAACACATAAATGTTTACATTTGTGTTCATTGCAACCAGTGGCGTGGTACGTTCAGGATAATTCTAGATAAGTGCATGGTGGAAAWGGGTGTGTAGATGTTTTCAGTGAAACCATCTCTTCTCTAGCAAGTTTCAACAAGTTTAATTCAAATAAAATTGGAGTCGTTCTTAGTAGCTTTTGTTGGGGGAAATTATTATTTTRCTGTACTCTCATATACTAGGTTCAAAATTAGGTTGAGCAACCTCCTATGAGAAGGTGACTGTTGCTCATCTAAGACATGCTTTGTATGTCATAACRAAACATTAAACTCTGAAAGATTAAAAACTGCTCAATGTCAAACCTATTTACAGTAGAATKACTTGAKTACTATACTTAAGTGTTCTTCTTTTCTAAAATGTGAAACTGTAACATCTCCCATACAAGATGTACAAACTGTGAATTGAGAAGAATTATGCAAAACAAGAAATGTGACTTGTTTCACTGGTCAAACATCGGGAGAAGGCAAGAAGCAAAAAAATCCTCTCTGTACCATTCTTCCTGAAAGGATACTTGCTGTAAACCCTTCCATAACTAAGACCAATTTCTCAGTTTGTTAGAAGTAACAATTTTACACTAAAAGCTAAATCTAAAGGGTGAACTCCCATGATCAAAAAGTTAAAAGACATYGCTTTTCACATGACCAAGTGAGAAATCCCCAAACACAGCCTGCAAACCCTTTTACAACCATAGCAAGTCAGTACAAAGTTTGAGCCACCTCCTTCAACGGTGGGAGAAAATTCCAGTTTGGGGGGAGAGACCACGTCTGCTCCTCCCCACTGTGTGGGTTTTGTTCTGCTAATCAGACCACATGCCTCAAGGATTCAGGAATCCAAGAGCTCTCAGCCAGCTCCTCTCATTCCACATACAGCCACAGCAGCCTGTGACAAACTATTCAGTGTGTTGGGGGGTTAAAGACTCTATCCATTCATAACACTGTTCAACCTCTCCTAATCTCAGGCGAGGTTTTACCCCCTCCCCCTCATCTTACCCCTCGTATGCCCTCTCTCCCTAGAGAAGAAGCGTTATCTGTCCACATTCAGCACACAAGGTCTACAGTTTATTATTATATCACAGTCCAACCACACATCCACCACAGTTTTAAACAGAAAAAAGGTAAGCAAGTATTCACTGAGTTAGTGCTGCTAAAGTTTGGATATTTGCCTTCCTCTTTCCACGCTTGTTTTTTTCCTCCTCCTTATTTTCGTGCATTTCCTCCCCTCCCAGGCTCTCATGCTACTCACGCATTAAGAGGCGAAATGAGGCACGTTGGAAATTTGCAGGCTGACAATAGAAGACAGCTGCTCTTGCTGCATAAGTCTTTCATGAGCTGAATTAGTCGTACAAGCCTTAGCTCCCTTCCCCCCACATRCCTTCCTGCGAGTAAGCAGACCCAGACACCGCACAGCACACCTCCTGGAAAGCTTAGCTGAGAGAAAGACAAAGCAGCACAGAGGTCTTGTTTGACAGACCTGTACTGGCTTTCTGCAAATTCCTGCACTGTAAAAATGCACTTGAACCCTTATTGAAGCATTTGACATTATTCTTAATGTCATAAGTTCCGTTTAATGTTCTTAATAAAATAATAATTTAAAAAATGTATAAAGACTACTTATGACAAATAATTACAAATGGGCTGATGAAAATATGATACAAAACACAAGTGGTAGTTTGGATTTTATGACCAATATAAAAACTCCTAAGGTAGCACTATTTTCCTATTCTGACCAAAAGGAACACAGTCACAATAAGATTCCCTCCATATCATGTTAAAGTTTACACCATGAACCCATTAGACCCRATTTAAACACTTGATAATTGAAAGAGTTTCCGGGAGAAAATTCAGACCTTCCCCAACATGGACATTGTAACTACTAATTAGCTTTTATTTCCCCCAGACTGAAACTAAAGGACTTTTCAAATGYTTGCTGTTTTTAAAGGTAGGCAAACAAAAAGGAGAAACTTTCAAGATGTTTTTCTCTTCTTATAGTTGTACAAACTTAAGACTGAAAACACAAGCACATCACATGCACATSGCATTTAACTTTTTAGCAAAAACAAAATTTGATTTGATTCAAGTTCTTTGAATCATAATATAAAAAAACTATTCACACTGATTTTTCATTAGAAATTAATTTTAAACCATAATAAGTATGAAATGTTTTGGTCACAAGTTGTACAAAAAAAAGGCAGAGGTAAGCCTAAAACCAGAGTGGGGTAAATTACAAAAAATATTATTTAACCATGAAAATACAAATTAATAAAACAGGAAAAGACATAAAACATTAAATAAGAAACACTGTTTCAAAGCTAAAAATTATTAGTGCTACCATACTTTTTTCTGCATGAAATCTTCATCTAGTTTTTTTTAATACATCAGACAGCTCCTCAACTGAAAACATTAAGGTTGTATTTAAACCTGTAGTCCAGTAGATTTGGTTTGATTGGGGACCAAAATTCCAAGATTTGCTTACATTCTTGGTTGGTGTGGTTCACATTCACACTGTAATTTGCCAAATSAACTAAACCCTGTAAACAACCTGTTCCCTCCCTCACCTGTGATGGCGGTGCACCAAGAACCACTGAAGGAAATGACACAACCTCAGAAGAAGTCATCGAAACTTCCTTCTTCACAAAATGTAAACAAACTTGGAGTACCGTCTGATTTTAGTAGTTGTAGGATTTATTTTTTGTTTTTGGAAAATGTGCCAAATAAATAGTCTTTAACAATGAGCTCTGCCTAAGTAGAAGATGWGTCTGCTTCCTTCAGAATATCATTGGTCTCAAGAATCAAAATGTAGCAGATGTAAGTGTTCTTACAACAACACCTCATTAGAGAACACTAAACTGTGTACTTTTATTRAAGTCATGTCCACAGTATGCTCCTCTTTACATAAAAACTTTGACCTGTGTGCAAGAAAAAGCTCTTTATTGTGTGCTACGGGGTGGTGGAGGGTGATGCTTGAGTAACCTAGAAAAAATAGTTTTTGCTGCTTTAATTCCTGAGCCTTAAATACGCCGGTGCCTCTATTTCGAAGTCTGATGACAAAGAAAAGGATGAGGAGAATGAGGAAGTTCTACTTGAGCAGCTCTTGAAATTGTTAACCTGGCTGATTGTGAACATTTGTATTTACAGTATGGATAAAGATCAATATACTTATTAAATTACATATTTTCTTGAGATTTTTTTTTTGCCATTTTTTGCGAAGGTTGCAGACTACCACAAATTTTGGTGGACAACCAGATTTTTTCAGGTTGTCTGGACAACCTGAAAAAAGTCTACCCCTCTAAACCTTTAGTCTTCTTTGTTTAGTTGTGAGAGTTGTGACATTAAACCAAGGCCCTCTTAAGACCAACTATAAAACACACATTTATACATTCTCAGAAATGGTCTAAAAGTCTGTGGCTAACTGGCGTGTCTGCTAACTTACCTCTCACTATTTCCTGAACATAGGAATGTCACTAGGAGAGAAACTCAAAAAGATGCTCAGCAGACCAAATTTTTGTCAAATATGTAAGAGAAAAAGGTTTTAAAAATAAAAATTTTATGTAGATAATCCTTTCCAATTCACACACATATACTCATAGCAAGGCAGACCATCAGCAGTGAACATTTGGTGAGAGGTGAAAAAAATATTAAGATTTACTGCACAAAGTTATCCACCAACAGCTGAGAAAAGTCACACTCTTTCAAACCACAACTTCAAAGTTTTATAATTCCAGGCTGCACTCGCAGCAAAATTATGTTTACTTTATACTCCATATAAAAAGTGACACCCACCACCACCACCACCAACACACACACAACCTCCAAGTGGGCAGCGCACAAATCAAGCTAAAGCCACCAAGGTCAAGATGAGTATACACACACAGTACACAGTACAGATCATTGGAAAAGAGCTGGTTCAGCTAAGTTTCTAAACACAATGTATTAGAACCTGTCAACAATTTTCTCAGCAACAGGAATATGAACTTTCTTAGTAACAAGTTTCTTCAACCAATTCATTATGTTGATCTGTGTCCAGGTAATGTAACAACATGAAAATGAACAGTCTGCAACTGTAACACAGCTTGTGAATTAAGGCTGAGTAGTATGACCTAAATTTAATATAGCCATTATGTTACATCTTTATCATGGTTTAAAATATTGCAATATTTTTAAATCCTCATTTAGTCAAGTGTTAATGTTTATTTCAACACTATATCCAAATATAGCAAATTATGACTCGCATACCTAGGTCCTCCTGGTTCTCTCATTAGGATGAAAAAAATGTCCTCTCACATAACTCAAAAACAGAAGTTCATTTTAATCAGTGTAGATTCAGAATAAAAATCAAGGTGAATTCTGTCAAACAAAGCCAGAGCGTGCAAATACAAAACTAAATCACCCTACTAAAATCAGATGACAATTGGTGACCTCAAATCAGAGCAAAAATATTTACAGGCAAACACGTAAAAACCAACTATGTTTTCTCATACACACGAAGGCAAGAAGACCCTATACATTAGAACCATGTTAAAGAACCAGATTAGAACAGCAGCTTATGTCATATAGAAAACAGTCATTATAAGCTACTTAGGTCTCAAATAAAAATAACATCTTGTGACTGGGAGCTTGATAAAATGACTGATGGTAAATCTTAACCATTGCCCAAAATAAATTTTGAGACAGATCACGTGCGAGAGAACCAGAATAAAGCAGTTAGCACAATGTACACCTTACAATAATAATATTGCACCCATGCTACGATCCTCCAACCAACAACTTCCTCCTCCACCCTTTAGTCCGTTATTTTATTTTTATAAACAAGAAGACTAACTCTTTCATCTGTTTAATCAGTTAAATATTAGATTGGCTAAAAAGTCCGGTTATACTCGACAAGACCTAAGGCACTGGATCTCACTGATGTGATGTGCAATTGCGGGTGGGTAAGCCCTCCCACTGCTCCACACGTCAGGTGCAAATAGCAACACTACAGCAAACACTATAACTGGCTGAGTGGATGTTGGAAGATCTGGTACAGTGATTGACATAAGGACCTTTAAGTTACTCGAGACAACCTATTTTGTTTGGGACAACCAGATCCCGCTACCTGGTTGTTCAGTGCAGAACCAAGCACAACTATCTAAACTCTAACTTTGTATTATTTGAACATTAATGAGTGTTATCTTACAGACAAATGTAACTTGCACGTGACCAAACTCATGATTCTCAAAGGAGGATGGTGCAATAACGTGTTTCTGAGCTACTGATTGATTCTATTCTCTATTCGATTCTAGTCTGCACAGCCACGGCTGACCAAGGGGAGGAGTACTCTTTTGCAGCCATTGCAAGTTTTTGAAACACCTGTGCAGGCACAGAAACGCTATTGGCTGCAGCCATTCGTAGCATACATGTGTGATTTTGTGCAGGATGCAATGCCAAGCGCGTTCCTAAAATATTTCACTCTGAAACCTRCATTTAAAGTTTCAGTGTCTGAGAAAATGACTGCTGTTGTGTGAACTAACAGCTGAAATGCTAGAAAAAACGTACAAGGTCACTTAAAAATGATGTCATGTAAATTGTGCTTTAAAGTAGGACTTGAACAATGAAGAATCTTTGTAACACATATGAACACGTACAAGTAAACTAACAGGTTGTTGAGTTGCTAGATTCAAAACGTTTAAAARGGGCACATAATCCCCTGCAATCACTTCAACATTGTATTGCCATTGATTTGTGACATTTCAAAATCCCTCTTTCGTTGCATTTGAAATTATCCCATCATGTGACAAAAGCCATTTTGATTTAAACAGTTTCTAACAGGCTGTTTTGATTTGCTCTTGCATGTCTGTGAGGGATAGGGCACAGTGAACCTTGAAGATGTGTGGTATGAATGGTATGCATCATACTCTGCCAAAAGGAGTGTTCCCAGGACTAGCGTACAAGGACAAACCAACCAACATTAGGCAATATTATTCATACTATATTAAACACATTTACTTCAGAGTCAGACTCAATATGTAACAGACAGAAAAATAATCTGAAGTCTACATGTTATTTATGAACGTCCTTAATTTCGATTCAATACATAAGGTTGTGTTTTGCCAACAAGCTTTTAACAATTTACATTACTGTGAACTGCAATGGCAGATTTGGGGAAAAATTATTAGTGTCAAAGATTTTCTCCATGCAGCAGCAACAGAATCCCTGAGGGTAAGTTCTTCAAATAAGCAACAATGCTGAAATCACTGCAGCAATGAACCACAGCAGGAGATAATTCAGCACTAAACTACATAAAATTGACTTTTCGGTGGCCTCAAACACTGATTATACGATGTGTTGTGTTTGATGGTTTTAAATACACAGCCCTAAACTGGCAGTGATCAAAACAAAACCATTTGAATTGTTTACATATCGTTATTGATTACACTGAACATGGTGTTGCATCTTTCGAGTGTTGTTGCATGTTTTAATATTTTCATTTTCTATCAACACTTTGAGCGTACTGTTAGTGATAAACCTACACTAAAACTTTGACTTAACATACTGCAGATGTAGGTTAATAGAAATATGAAAACAAGAAAAAATGCTTCATGATACCATATCAAGACAGCAACAAGGAAGTTACTCTATAAAGCCAGTACTCTAAAAATGTTGTAACACTTTCAAAAAGAAAAAAACAAACAAACTACCAAGTCAGTGAATCGTATCTCAGCATTACATTGATATATTTGTTGTAGGGTTGGGCAAAATTGTATAGTGTGCAAATGATCTTCAGAAAAACTTGATGGTTATTATTTGGCACTTGGCAATTAATACGATCCTCTTCAAAAATTATTGATCACCTACAACCCCAGTTCGAATGTAGATGGGATACTGTGTAAAACATAACAGAATATGAGGATGTGCAAATCCTTTTCAACCTATATTTATTTGAATACACAACAAAGAYAAGATATCTAATCTTCAAATGGATGAAGTTTGTTGATTTTTTGCAAATATTCACATATTTTTCACACATCACACATGGGGACAGCTGTGGTCGAGTGGTTAGGGTAGTCATCCTGGAACTGGAAGGTCGCCGGTTCGATCCCCTGTCCAGCCGTCTCAGTTGTTGTGTCCTTGGGCAAGACACTTCACCTGCCTTGCCTATTGATGGTGGTCAGAGGGTCCGGTGGCACCGGTGCATGGCAGCCTCGCTTCTTTCAGTACGCCCCAGGACAGCTGTGGCTACAATGTAGTTTGCCATCATCAGTGTGTGAATGTGTGTGTGCATGGGTGAATGTCTAAGTGTAAAGCACTTTGGGGTCCAGAGGGACTTGATAAAGCACTMAATAAGTTCAGTCCATTTACCATTTACATTTTGAATTTGATGCCTGCAACATGTTGCAAAAAATCTGGGACGGGGGCAACAAAAGACTGGGAAAGTTGAGGAATGTTTAAAAAACACCTGTTTTCAGCATTCCACAGGTGAAGAGGTTAACTGGAAACAGGTGAGTGTCATGACCGTCCATAAAGGAAGTATCCTAGAAAGGCTCAGTCATTCATAAGCAAGGAAAGGGTGTGAAGTGAACACAGTTCATCTCTACACAAGCACAAGTTAAAACTCTCCCATGCAAAGCCAGATATTAACACCCAGAAATGCAGCTGGCTTCTCTGGGCCCAAGATCATCTGAGATGTGCAAAAGTGACATTATAAAATCGTCTCATGTGTAACATGTAGTTTATCCTGAATGGRGGCATAGCTGAGCACAGGCTTCATTAAGATTACACAAATTATTATCATGAGGCGGACACGCCAACATCACAACACTAAACAAAAAGTTATGAAAGGTTGACAAAAACACTGCAGTCTGCAGACTGTGAAATGCTTAAGATGCTAAAAGGCCAATTTATCCTCTAATTTGTCATAGTACACAAAAATCATGTCTTACAGTCTATTAGAAAGGCACAAATTTATGCTAAATCCATTTGTACACCAAGTTTCACTTCAGATTTTTCCCCATTGTTTTTTAGTCGAAACTCGATGGCTACGTTCACACTGCAGGCAAATCAGATTTTTTTTGACCCATCTGACCCATATCCGATTTTTTTATGACAGTCTGAACACGACAAATCCGATTTTTTCTAATCCGACTCAGGCCGTTTCAGTATGTGGTTTTAAATCGGATTTATATCTGATGTTTTCAAAGTGACTGCAGTGTGAACGCTCATGTCACATTCMWYYKRMYTTTTYMWYMRKKRRGKKGGGGKKRARSRWYSRWWAMRMYMYWAMCYYMARKCYMSSYKKTTWAATCTGTAGCTCCATGTGTTTACAGCTCCAAAACACAAGTCCAGTTGCTTCGTCTTTTTACTTTTAATTTTCCATGTAGATAGTAACGTCCAGCCTCGGTCACGGAGCAGGGGTAGACATAACCACTGTTTAGGTTGGCCGAGACAACCTATTTTCATTTCGGACAATCAGATCCTGTCTCACCGGACAACCAGGAGACAGGATCTTGATTAAAGTTCTCTGCCGTAGGAGTCCATCATTGTAAAAATGAAAGGGAGAAAAAACTTGGTCAAACCAAACAGAACACTAAACTGTAACTTTTAATAAGGTCATGTACACAGTATACTCCTATTTAAGTGAAAATGTTTGACCTATGAGCAGAAAGAAGCTTATGAATGTTGAACTCTATTTCAAAGAAGAGAATGAGGAAATTTTATTCATGCAGCTCCTGTCAACCTGCTGACTGAGAACAATTATATACAGTGGTTTGCAAAAGTATTCATACCCCTTGAACTGTTCCATATTTCGTCACATTACAACCACAAAC
>NW_013952411.1:4212756-4222830 GCF_001266775.1 Austrofundulus limnaeus | reverse complement strand
AAGTAGCATTCATGCTAGGTCTGTAAACAAACAAGCCGGCTGAATGAGAAGTCACGTCTTTACTGCTCGTGTGTCACATCAGTGCTGAGTAGTGTTCACACAGGAGTCTGATGCAGGTCACATTTAAAATGTAATGTGAACGTTCACACAAACAGATCGGATTTTTTCAAAAAATCGGAACTGAGCATTAAGACCTGCAGTGTGAACGTAGCCATTGAGGCAGCAGCCTTTATGAAACTCCATTGAGAATAGGGGGCGTAAAATGGGGCGTGAACCAACTGAGGAAGATTTTAAACTGCACCACGTGCAACATCTATTAGTCCTGACCTCCATTAGTGTGAGGATGTGACATCGGGGGTTTAAGGCAAAGTGCAGAACATCTAAACAATCTTAATGATTTGAGAAAACAATTCCTGAAGTTTCGTCAGCGAAAGGAATTCAAAGAAATGAAATGACCCAAACGATCAGTCAAAACAGAAAGGTAGTGAGCTAATGTTAGGATCACTTCAGCAAACACCTCTGCAAAAACAAACAAAAAAAAGACAACACATTAGCYGTAGTGTGATGTGAACTTATTAAAAACTTTGCAGCTGTGTTGCAGCCTGTTTCGATTAAGTGTTGCAATAAAGGAAGGTCTGTCAACTCCAAGTTGAAGCAACTGAAATTTATGTCAATGGCTACAATCTAAACTTTAAGCAGAAAAATAAAAGCTGTTGTCAACAGACAAGAGACGATTTGAGAGACATCTATTATATTTAGCTATTAGTATATGTTGTGTTAATTCAATTTAAGATATTAATAGATGAAGATTACATAAAACAGAATTAATGTGCAAAAGAAAACTGATTTCAAGTGCATTAAAGTAACAATTTTATTTCACTGTGTTTAAAATTTTATAAAATAGCATACAATTAAATAAACAGTTACTTTAAGAGAAAGTTCAACAGAAATATGTTGCAAATTTCATGTTCAATGCAATTTACTGCCTTTTCCAATTATCCAAACTCAGCAAAAATTTTGTGTGAAATTGTTGTGATATCAATATTGATCAAAATTGTGATCCCCACCCCCCATATTTGAGCAGCCCTACCTCAGAATTGAGCTCACTGTAGCTTGCACCCCTTCCTAAAATAAGTCAGCTTCTCCTCTGTTTCACTGCCTTTAAATTCCCTGGCACTACCTAAAAGGAATGAGTGGTAGCACAAAAGCAATGGTCTGTCAGGCACAAGCAAAGAGAGAAAAAAATCTTCAAGCTTGCTCTCATGAGATCTCTCTGCCTCCAGAGCTAGACATCAGCATCAACGCAGAATGCTGGCAGTGCTCTTTCATTCAAGTGCAGCCTTTCCTTTCTCTCTGCTGTCCTGAAAGTAACACCACCAATGTAATTTTCCATGAGAGCTGCTCCATTTATCAAGGCCAGCGGCACATCGAGGAAGCTGACAATGCCTCACTCCTCTAGATTTGTATAATGAGAGGTGGGAGAGTGAGACACATTCACAAGGTGGTTAGCACTTGTACGAAGGAAGTACAGATGATTTATTCAGCATCTGAGAGCCAATGCTTTGGGGAGCTTTAACTTAAGGACACAGACAATGTAGCCATGGCTATTACACCACCACCACAGAGAACAAGATTACTGCTGAGACACAAACTGATTAATGCTTGAACTACACAACTGTAATTCCTGTAAATTAACAGAGAATTTGAATAAAAAGGGTAAAACTGATTTCTAACACCCAATGGCTTATTTTTAATTCATCTTTCACAATACACTAAAAAAACCTGTAGAGTTGCACAAACGTATTTTTATTGTCAAAAAAAAACAAAAAACAAAAACAAGAGCAAAGTTAAAATAGGGTGAAACATATTGTGACAACAGCTTTTACTAGGGGTGTCCCGATCCGATATTGATATCGGTTCGATATCAGCCAAAAAATGAGTATTGGATTTTATCGGCCTGCATAAAAAATGTCCGATATAAGCGCTCCGATATTAGCAGTCCGTTCCAGCAGTTCACTGACTCCACTTCCAGTGTTTCTATCCAGCAGCGCTTGGATCCAGCATGCAGAGCTCACGTGATCAGAACAACATGCAGCGCTAACAAGTTAGCAAGAATGTCGGCAGAACTTTCTATTTTCATCAGAAACAGAGTTGCAGCTAAGTGCAAAGTTGTCACGCACAAGTTTTCCAAGGGRGAACAGAACCGTGTATGTTTTAAACCGGAGCGACAACTACTCTCCACCCTGGTAGCAGCTTTGCGTTTTGGCTCGGTTTGTTCAGCCTCGGTCCAGTGACCGCACACAGCCGCTCTGTTTCAGAACCTCCTCTCTGGTCCGGTCGGTGGTTCTAAGCTGGCAGAAGTGAGGACAGCACGCTTACAGTTTTAACATCCCATGGATTAGCTCTGGGTCGATGGACAGAAGAAAGGAGAGCGCAGCTTTTGTTTTGAAATATAAACGTGACATGACGAGAGCAGTGATAAAAACTGCTCCCTGCAGGAGAGAGAGGCTAATCTCCACATGATGCTCAGAAAATGCAGCAGTAAGAAAGGTAGCTATCAATTTAAATAACTGACTAATTCTTACTATTTATTTTTTGCTCTTGTTATTAGAGTGATGTTTAATCTGTTYACACASTTGTTTGAGTGAAGATTAAGTGCAATGATCACGTTGTTTTAGTTACAGTCAGTAAAATTGGAGCTGAGGACTCTTAACTTTGAACAGACAATAATGTGGGGTTTTGTTTTGTCCCCACCTTCAGTTTTTTCCACCATAAAGCAGCACCAGGCTGACAGGTAGTAAAACAATAACCGAAGTGATTTTGAATTGTTATTTTATACTTTAAAAGAACATTTTGTTTTTATTATGTTTTATTTTTCAGGGTATTATAATTTATTATATTAAATTGTATAATGTTCTTCAGTTTAAAATGTATGTGATCCATTGGTTAAAAATAAATGGGTCAGTTTTTCTCATATCTACTCTTTTTCACTGTTTGACTTGATCAAGACTTTTCTAAGATTTTACATTACAAAATAGGTAAAAGTGTGTGACTGGTACTGTTATGATAACGGGTCAATATCGGTATCGGACAATTCTCAAAGTTGTAATATTGGTATCGTATCGGAAATGAAAAAGTGGTATCGGGACATCCCTAGCTTTTACATTGATGCAACACTAGGGACGGTACTGAAAGCCAGTATTTTTTCAGCACCATTTTCACATGATTCGTTTTGACCGGATAGATAAGCTCCAGGTTTAATGGTATCGTTAACAGTATCAGAATTGTGACAAGACAAGATCGTACGTGACAAATGCTGTGTTGTTTACAAAAAATGACTTCTGTCTTTCTCTCACACTTCTTCTCAATTCATGTTGATGTGATCTGCCTACACAGAAAAAGATGTGACGTCACATTCAGCATGGTGTTTACAGAAGTAGCTAGGCATCGATGCTACTTGTTAGCATGTCAATTCGGAAGTTGTGRTTTAATCAGAGCTGATTAAATAAATATGACATGCTTGTTTAGCTCAGTGTTTATACCTGAACCTGCCTCTGGCCGGCTGCTCCGGTGCAGCATACTATTTTTGGAACAAAGTGACGTGCTAAAACTAAAGTATCGATCAAGTAACTTTAGCATCGATACAATCTGCGACCCCTCGCTCTTACTATCATATTTTTCTTTAGATTCTCAGTAGGGCTGCGCGGTATATACGGTAGACGGTAGAAAAAAAAAGCTCTAAAAATTACATTCTTTACTTTTTAATGATAATTTTCTACCACGATATATACCGTTACCGTGAAGGGATTCAATTTATACCGTGATATGAATTTGAGGTCATACCGCCCAGCCCTAATTCTCAGTCATCCAGGACATGGAAAATCACAAGAACAAAGATGAAGCAACTGGACTTCAGTTCTGTAGCTGAAGACATGGAGCTACAAGATTTTAACAGCATGACTCGAGGTTATAGTGGATCGACCTGCCCACCCCCACCTCAYTGATGTAAGTCAGATAAAATGCGACAAGAGTGTTCAGACTGAGGTCGCTTTGAAAAATAGATATGTATCTGATTCAGTACCACATACTGAAAAGAACTGGGTCTGATTTGAAAAAAATCTGATTTGTCATGTTTAGACGGTCATAAAAAATATGGTAAGAAACCTGACATGCAGTTAATTCAATGCAAATAAAAACTTTATTGTATGTTCTATATTGCACTAAAATAAAAGCATTGCTTATGCATGGTTTGATTTTGGTTTTATTCCCATAGACAAGCATAGACAAAAGGACTGTTAAAACACTGTATCGATAAGCAATATTGATAAGTAGTATTGATAAAATCTTAAAGATAYACATCCCTACGCAACCCCAAGTTCTGTTTGCAGCAGAACTTGGGGTCAACAAGTGAAATTAAATTTTTGACAAACTCAAGAAATCACTAAGTTTTCACAAATCAACATTAGAACAAAAWCTATATAAACATATTTTCTAACTAACAGAAATGCTGCCCATGAGGATAGATGATTTGTCAAAAAAGGCTTTTAATAGGTCAGTTTTGWTTAAATGATGAATAATCACAACAGGGGCTGCTTTCTCTGCTTCTAAGACTTAACCTTGCTTTGACATTGCTAATAGTACTTGCTAAAATATTGATGCTGCTTCCCTGCATTGTGAATGAGAATTTAAATAATAATGCATATATTTATTTCACTTAGACATTCTAAAACCAACTCTGTCTGCGCAGCATTAACAAACATTCTCAATAGTGTTAATGAACAAGAGGAGTTTTATCAATTTTGTCCATTCTTAAAAGATAAATGTTAAATTATTATGAATTTAAAGAGCAGACAAAAATAAATTTTCTATTTAAGCCTGTGCAGAAAATAAATGAACAGAATGTCAACCAGGTCACAACACAAGAAAGATGTTTAAAGTGTCTGGGTTTATTCTATTTTCTGAAGCAATTTTGTGATAAGCAATTTTGATAAGTGTCGTAGTATCGATAAAATCTTAACGATACCCATCCCTATGCAACCCCAAGTTCTGTTTGAGATGATAAACCCCACAAAATGTAGAAGATTAAAGACAATAAATCAACAGTAACGTTTGGCAAATTGCTCACAAGTAACAGCTTGGCTCTCCTTTAATGGCTTATGATGCACCGGACAGAACTCTACTTCAAGCCACAACAATTTAATTTAAAACCACTCAAGTAATTTTAGTTGCATGTTTTATGTTCAGAATATTTTTTCAAATTTTTATTTATTTTTGCTATTTTATTGATGTGAAATTTTAACATTGTGGTAATGTAGCGTACCTGAACAGTCCAATATTTGTCTCGATAGTTTGAACTCTGCTTTATTATGTTAATATTACCTAACCTTGGTTTGTCTCCCTCTTTCTTTGAAGAACACATTCTAGTTGAAGCAGGCATTGAGAGCATAAATTGAGTTGCAAGTGTTAAATGCTCTATTATCATCTTTTCTTTTTACAGCTCCATTATCTGGGGTTACCAAGCTAAAAATGGCTTCTACACCAAATTTGATAAATGCAYACTGCCACCCTTAACACACACACTTTCTCATCCCCATCATCATGTTTTCAAGGACACCTTTCACCAGCTAGTAGTTTTAAAGCGATTCTGACCTCTCCCCTTCGTTTCATTGCAGCCTGTTGTTCTAGTGGTTCCAACTCAAAAGGCCTTTCATTCTAAATGCATAATGATTACAAAGACTTTCCTAAAATTCCTTTCATAGCAGTCCGCCCCTGCTTGTGTTCATGACTGGGTGTCCTGGATTTAAGTAATCAAACAGGCTTCCTCGCCGCCCATCCCCCCATGCCACTTTCAGAGAGGCAGGGGGAAAAAAAGGAGGAAGGCGTGCTGAGCACCAGCTCCCTCCCCCACACGCTGYTCCAACAGGCATTGCTGAGGCTTGTGGGATTAAGAATGGAACACGATGACAGACAAAAACAGTCCTCAGCACCTCCCTGCTCTGCTGTCTTTTATACCACAAGAGCATGAAAAGGCTGCTATGAAGCACACAAAAGACACAGTGATAGATCAACTCTGAGCGAACAAGATAAGTGTGGGTGAAAAGCTACACAGATCTTTATATTATTCTTGTATGACAATGTCAGCATTGAAACTGTTTAAATAATAAACAGTGGAACACGACCTGACATTTGCTTCATGCTCTGTACAATATATGGCTGACAATATTCACATCTTACACATCTGCAAGTAATGCTTTTACTGGGTAATGTGAATAACGTAAGAAATTTATAGATAATAACCAGATAATTATTTGCACTAGTTATTAACAAAGAATTGTCCATTTGAATAAAGCCTGTATTGTTGAGGRGGAAAATGACCCTCACCACTGTGTAAGCCATTTCATGTAGCCAATCTTCACATTACACGTGTCAAGAGGTGCCCTTATTCATTGCACGGTCATAAAAGCAAAAACAGCAGTAGGTCTTTTTTTAATGCATCACATGTCRGAGTGCTTTAGGGAATGGAGTGTACCTCTATGTCTGCTGAAAGCCACAGGCTTGTCATAAGTGCAGTGTCAAGAAGCCTTAAGGAGTGGGTCCAATTGTATTAAATTAAAATCAATAGAAGCCAGTTCTGTTTAAAGATTCATATCACAAGCTTCTTCAAAAAAAAATCTTTACTAATGGAATGAGYGTTTTTGCTGTTTGCACATTTAAAACACTTGTTCAAAACAGAATTCAAAGCACAAAACAATGTGTAAATGTAAGAAGATTGTTTTAAGACACTAATCCAAGCAATCTGTTTCTTTCATTGCTGAATGTGTTTATAGACGCCATTCATTTTGATCAAATGTCTTTTAGCAGTCCCCCATAAAACCAGGAAATTATTTTTTTGACCCAGAGAAATACAATCACAAATCTTTGCATGTAATACATGAATACAAGAGTATATCTGTACAAAAACTCCAAACAAATCTAGGCAACACACAAAGCATTGAAATGAAAAAATAAAAAATAATAACCTTACCTTCTCATTTTTTATCTTTTTTAATGTCTTGCATTCACCATTACCATTTTCCACTTCATCTGGTTCAGTTTTTGTGGTCAACGTTGGTACTATCCCAACAGATTCAAGTGCAATATTCCCCATTTGATTAACATCTGCCAAGTCTGTTGATTGTGTGTTCTCAAAGGATGCATTACGACTATTCCCCAAAGAAACTTGAGCTTGAGACACATCCTTCTCAGAGACACCAATTGCCACAACTGGAGCACCATCTGTTTTATCTTTCTTACTTTTCCCACTAGCACCTTCCTTCTCCTTTTTACCACCGAGAACACCTCTGGAGGCTTTGCCCCCTTTTTCCAAGTTCTTCCCAGAGGTGGAATTGTTGCCGGCAGCCACAGCGCTCGCTGCCGCACCTGTTGGCTCCCCTTGAGTCCGACCTGTGGGTTCTTTTTTACCCCCATCTCCAGCTGAAGCTGAAGCTTTGCTACTATTGTCTTTAGAGTTCTTGCTGCGCTTGTATTTGGATTTGCTCTCTTTGCCTTGAGAGCCAGACACTGGACTAACAAAYCTTATATTGTCTGGCAATGCTGCCACTGCACTGGGTGGTGCCGCCATGCCGTCCTTGGTGCCAGACATCTCAAGTTTGTCCTTCTCTAAATCAGCGTCGAGGTCAATGATCAGATTTCCAACACCGATATCCCACTCATCCCCGCTGTCGCAAGATTCCACCGCATTAGAGTCCACACCTTTCCCGCCTGCAGTGCCACCACTTAGGGACATTTTAGTGCCAACGGCCCAGGAATGCCTCAGTGAGGTCTGACACCCTCTCAGACGGTTGGGAGTCAGAGGCAAGGGATAGAGAATCTTCACGGTCTACTCGTCTTTGTCCCATTTAACCACATTTTGCCCTAGAAAAAAAAAAGAGAAGAGAGACATTTTAATCCAATAATTCTGACACCGAATAACATCAATATATTTCTGCCATCACAGAACAGTTTCATTGTAAAACAAACATTTGATTGTGAGCCAGTGATTCTCTGATGATTGCTGTGCAAACCWCTATGGTAATACCCACTGGTGTGACAGCTCTGCTCTGAAACCCACTCTTCATAATCACTTCCCACCATTGCCATGGCAACCATGGGAAATGTAGCCTAAATCCTGCTTTGACAACCATGGTGGCCCCACTGTTCCGAATGACTGGCTCTCTTTCCACAAGGAACCACTGATAGTATCACTGCTGATAAATAAGAAGTAGCCAGTCTAACACCCCCTCTTTGCRTGGTTTATGGAGCTGTGCCTTTTCAACTCAAGAGCACAACAGTAATCCTGCATTGACAGATGGTTTAAAAGCATGAATAAACTGATATATTTATCAGGGACGGAGAATAAATACTTGGTTTTATATTGTAATACATGTCTTACACAGTATAAAACGTAATCACGATTTATACGTGTCGRTATATCAACAAAACACACTCGAGACCTGTGCATTCTCCGTGATTTAAAAAAAGTTGTACCCTATATGTTCATGTTCTTTTGTGCAAATATGACACAATAAAATCTTGATAGTTGCCTGTGTCACAAATTGTAAAACTTATCGGATGATGGAAACAACCAGAGATATCAGTTCAACAAAGAGTAGATGGCAAACTCTGGTGCTAACATGCTTATGATTAAACTCAAACTTAAAAGAAATGTGGGGGTGGGTGGAGAAATAAGGACAAAGGAACAGCCAAGGGTTGGGCAATATTGGCAAAAAAAAAATCAAGATTAATTGTGTTATTTAGCCGATAACGATTCATTTGACGATTAATCCCCTGGAGTCCTGGGACATCCTTATGTCCAAGCCGCATGACCAATTTAGTGGGAAAGACTTGCTCTTCGTAAAAATTTGCTCCAAATTGTGTCAAAATCACAGACTTCAGCCTATACATCAAATTTTAAATTGTGTTGATAGATAAATAAATTACAGAACCTTTTTTTATGATTGTCACATTCGAAGTGGAGAGGAGCACCAAGCGAACTGACTGGAGAAATCTTCAGTCAGTCTGCCTGCTGGCATTAATCGTATTAATCATCAAGTGCCAAAAAATAATCGATTAGTGGTTTTCTGGCGATTAATTGCACACGATACGATTATGCCCAACTTTGGCCATGACTAATAAAAGAACATCTTCTACAGCAGTGTTCACAACAAAAAAATCTTTTTTCCAAAGATTTCTGACACTGTCGTTGGTCATCTTTGGTCACAAGTGTTCCATCATCTCCCGTTGAATTAAGCTAACAACCAAAAATTTTGTCCAGAGCATCCAAAAAAATGCAGATGCCAACTACAATCAAATGAGTGTGCTAAAAATCTTACATTTATAAAACCACTYATTCAAACAATTTCATTTTATTTTTTTCATCATTACCAAAGTGTTATATTTTCTAGTAGAAAGAAATTACAAAGAATACATGAGCATAACTYTGACCTTTTAATCAGTAACATTATACAGACATTTCAATTCTTAAATGTAGAACTTGCGGTGTTTTCTGACCAGTGAATAAATTTAATGCCACAGAARCTGTAAAAACTAAGTGTCACAAACTTGACAGCGGTGGGCAAGATAATATACTGGTGCCATAAAAAGTGTCGTTTTTTGGAGCACCTTAAAGTACATTCACCTGAGAGTTCACTACATGTCGGCAAATGATGCACTCCAACATTTATGGTTTTCATCTCCTCTTGTAATAAAGAAGCTGAAGTATAAGTAGGCTCAGCACAAAAAAATCTGCAGTAATGGAAAGAGTAATAAAATCAATATAGTGACAGGCATTAAATTTCTTTGTGCTACTGACTTTAAATACAAAACACAGCAATGCTGTAGTCCTTCAAAAGATCMTTTACAAAAGATTTAATACTGTTATAGGCGAATAGTCAAAATAGTGTTGGTTTTTGCGTGCATTTTGCAATCTGAGTAAAGAACCATATTTAAATGGATACATACAGTGGGGAAAATAAGTATTTAGTCAGCACCAATTGTGCAAGTTCTCCCACTTAAAAAGAGGAGAGAGGCCTGTAA
>NW_013952411.1:4209202-4212537 GCF_001266775.1 Austrofundulus limnaeus | reverse complement strand
ATTACAGGCCTCTCTCCTCTTTTTAAGTGGGAGAACTTGCACAATTGGTGACTGACTAAATACTTATTTTCCCCACTGTACTAAGCAGGGATGCATTGAGTAATTAGCCTGAAACCGGTATTGGCCAGTTTTCACCTTGATTAGCTAAAACCAAAGACCGGTCGAACAAATAAAACAAATCTGATACATGGATAGAGGATAAACCCGGATGTAGGCAAAATGGGCTGTTCGAGATGATAAGTGTTCTAGCTAATTCCCATCAACAGTGCCTAAATAGAATTTTTAATCATAAATTTGATATTAGGGCTGCACAATATATTGAAAATTTATTGTTATTGCAATAACAAACTGCAATAGGCATATCGCCAAAAAYGGCATAGATTGAAATTAATGGTTGGCTCAAATGTTTGCATTTATGCATTTTGTCACACTATCTTGAAGTATTTGACCCATTAAATGGAGCTCTTTATGTATTTTGCCAATCAGAATCTCTTTACACTAGATGTACGTACTCTGTGTAGATGCAGATGGATAGCAAACAAGTGACTGTAGAAACTGTATTGCACGCAGTTTGTTGTTTCACTGCTARTACAGAAACTGTGCCTAGTTGCACTTTCTAAAAATAAAACTGTCATGTTGCAATGGAAATGAAGATATAGTTGTTTTTTGCTCTGAACCCAGTACAGAAAGACATGAACGCTGCATGTTTAAGTACATTCATTTATCACAAGTCATACCGTCATCGCAATATTAAGCASYGTTATCGCACATTGCAGGTTTTTTTTAATATCGTGCAGCCCTATTTGAAATTTTTTACCTGAAACTGTACAAGAAAAATGTGATTATCTTGTTCTAGGCAAATCACTTAAGTCGTGAATAATTTTCTGAAGTTCAATTGTAGTTCTACAAATTAATTTTTCACTCACTTATGTCACTCCATCATCGATATTTATCTTCTAAAGCTTAGATCACAATTAAATTAAAATGACCAAATATGCTAATTAGATAATGTCATCTAGCAATTGTTTATAACAGCAAATAGCTATAATTACCTATAATTACTTGGTAACAGTGCATGATGTAATCATTATAAAAGTTTTCTTTGAGGATGTTTGTTTTAAGACAYAGAAAATCATCTGGAATCAACATGATTTTGTATGGGTTAGTTCACTGAAAGAAAATTGATAGTGGAAAATCAGTATTGGCAGGTCAAATCTATTTAAAAATCCTGAATCGGTGCATCTCTAACACTAAGCAGACTTCTGAAAATACATGCAAAGGATTAGGGTTGGGCAATTTTGGCAAAAAAATAAATCACAATTAATTGTGGWATTTAGCTGATAACGATTCATTTGACGATTAATCCCCTGSAGTCCCGGGACACCTGTCCTAGTCACATGACCAATTTAGTGGGAAAGACTTGCTCTTCATAAAAATYGGTTCCAAWTTGTGTCAAAATCACAGACTTCAGGCTATACATCAAATTTTAAATTGTGTTGNAATCACAGACTTCAGGCTATACATCAAATTTTAAATTGTGTTGGTAGATAAATAAATTACAGAACTTTTTTTTAAATGTTTGTCACATTCGAAGCAGAGAGGAGCACCAAGCAAACTGACTGGAGAAATCTTCAGTCAGTCTGCCTGCTGGCATTAATCGTATTAATTGTCAAGTGTCAAAAAATAAATCGATTAGTGTTTTTCTGGCCATTAATTGCACACGATACGATTATGCCCAACCCTGCAAAGGATAAACATTTCCCAGGGTTTCCCCTACATGTAACTGATTGTGCCGCTCCGCCACGGCAAAATAAAAGCTGCCACACCWTCAGAATGAAGTTTTTTATTTTTATCAACGTAAAACAGGGGTTGGCACAACCAGTGTTTAGGTTGTCCGAGACAAACTATTTTCRTTTCGAACAACCAGATCCCACCTACCGGTTGTCCGGTGGCCAACCAAGAAAAAAAAAGACCTAGATTAAAGATTTCTGCCATGAGTGTTCGCATTGTAAAAATGAATGGGCGAAAAAAAATTGTTAAAGCAGTCTAGGGATTAAATGGACAGTTATTTCACCCAATAATGATTTTTAAATAAAGTCATATGACTTTGATTTTTAATGTCAMCTTTGTGCACTCAATTAATTGCAAACAAGTTAATTTTGTCCTTTCTATTTTATTAATAACACAAACACAACAATTATTTGAGAATGGTGACTTGTCCAGAACTTAATTTTTTTTTTTTTTTTTTTTTTGGTGTGACAACATTTTTATCAGCAAAGTAGTCATTTTCCCCTTCAACGTGTTTGATACATTGGTGCAAAATATTCTTTTTTTTTTAATCTAAGCAAGACACTTTAAACTGATTTTTTTATTACTCTATGTGTTGTTGTTTCTACCCGCACTGTGGCTCAGTTGGTAAAGCTGTTGACTCTTAGCAAGAAGGTTGCCAGATCGAATCTCAGCCCGGGACCTTTCTGAGTTTGAATATTCTCTCCGGGTACTCYGGCTTCTTCTCACAGACCAAAAACATGACTGTTAGGCTAAYTGGTAGCTCTAAATTGYTCCTAGGTGTGAGKGAGGGAGAGTGKATGGTTGTTTGTCTCTATGTGTGGCCCTGTGATGGATTTGCAGCCTGTCCAGGGTGTACCCTGCCCCTCGCACAGTGACTGCTGGATATGAGCACCAGTGACCCCTGTGACCCTGAAAGAAACAAGCCAGTTAAGATAATGGATGGATGGGTGTTGTTCTGTGACTTGTTTTTAGGGTACTAAACATATGTAGGGCTGCAACAACGAATCGATAAAATCGATAAAAATCGATTATTAAAAGCGTTGGCAACGAATTTCATTATCGATTCGTTGCGTCACGGGATTTATGCGTCCCTCGTCGTGTAGCGGAGCCGATTACGTCACCCGCAGAGCGTTGTCAATGCTGGCTGACCTAAATAAAGTTTAGGAAGGAAGAAAAACCTCTACCTGTAAAGAGCCACCCTCTATGACTCTCGAGTGAAAAGCAGAGACTACGAACTTTAAACCAGTTTTTTAAATCGTGTTGTTAGGCCAAGTAGATCTTAAGATATGATAAAAAGTATATGCTACATTTATTCTTTTTAAAAGATGTCTGATTTGATGCGCGCTGCGTCATGAGGAGGAAATGCGTGCGGGGGAGGGGGGAGACCTAAATCCACCGTTTTGTCCTCCTTTCGGGCCAAAAGTATAAAAACTCTCCAGTTTTTTCTGACTGAGGCCCAAAGTTATTCGTTTAGCTGCGAAACGGTTCAGGACAAAGGGGAAAAGAAAAAGAAAAAAAGACGCGATCGAGCAAGAGGTCTGCGG
>NW_013952411.1:4201206-4207799 GCF_001266775.1 Austrofundulus limnaeus | reverse complement strand
ATTCAAGAGAAAACTTCGTTCCTTTTTTAAAATGGCTGCTTATTAATTAATTGTTAATCAATCTATAAGATAAATCCACTTCAGATTAATTCATTATCAATAACTTGCATCCTTAAGGAGTTAACTTAATTTATATCTACTCATATTCATGTAATTAAACATTTTAATGATTTGGTCGATTAACCGAAAAAATAATCAACCGATTAATCGAGTATTAAAATAATCGTTAGTTGCAGCCCTAAACATATGACTGAGAAAGTTGACCAGAGGTTAACGGGCTAAAGAGGAACAAGAATAACAGCATAGAGCAGTGAAAAGAAAGTTACAGTTATGATAGCACAACATGACTAAGCACTTTAACTTTTTACGAGCTTATATATAAAGTTAGGATTGTCTAACAGTCTGTCGATATTTTATTAACTGCTGTACTGTGGTTTTTGTATTGCAAGCAATTTATTGTAATTGTATTTTATTGTGGGGTATCCTGTKAGGTTGGGCAGTGCCCATTTGTTTTATACAGTCAAGTGTTCCTTGGTTTATACCACTCTATACAGTATTTCTATCTGTCTAAAACTGCTTGTAATGTTGTCTTATTACTGCAGGTAACATTTAGTACTTGTTTCTAATAGTTTGCAGATATGCAGAGGACTTGAAACTCTAATAATACAAACATAATTTTAGACTTAAGCCAAGTAATAAAAATGGATCATCCTCCTGGGCTTATCAATCAAAATCTTAATCTACAACAATGAAACCAAGAAGATTGTTATTGCTGGACCAAATGGTTCAACCTCTTACAATTGACTGGGTCCAAAGAAAYGTTATTTATACAGTTATAATGCATGCCCCACTTCCTCAGTTTTACCACATTTACCATTATTCAGCAGTAAATTCCAGAACTGTGACAAGATTAAAGACTTCCTGGAGTTCATTCAGTGTTTTGCTTCATCCCTAACAGCAGCAGAGGTAAAACTGTTGGAACAGTCATTTGATCATTGCGCCTGCTTTTTTCTCACAGATGGTTCCCCAAAGGAACAACAGTCAGTGACAGGTTTGGGTGGGCGGAGAGATGCAGCTGTCCCTGTAAGACTGGGTAAACAGTTGTGAGGTCCAATTTGTCCCACACCTCCACAAAGGAGAGGTTGTAACTCTATCAGCAGTTGACCTACTGCACTGCCCTGAGCTAGAACTGCAAAAGCGAGCCCCTTTGCAAAAAAGCTCTACTGAGGAAATGTCCCAGCAAGCGCCCAGTAGAGAAAAGGCACACAAGCTGTGCAACTCCCCGTGTACTTATTCTTTTGTCACAGATCCAGTTCCACTCTGTTATCTAGATAAGGGTGACTGTGCCTTAGCATGCAGAATGAAACACAAGGAATAGTCACTTTTAGTCAACCTGACTGCAAAAAAATCTATTTGTGCACAAAATAGAAATTAGAGTAGAATTTTTGTCTATGAACATAGTTTAAAGAATTCATGCTCAAACCACAAAGCTCCCCTTTTCTGTTATAGCTTGTTTAAACATGACAGAGCTGCAGATGTAGGAGAGGAAAGGAGCTGGAAAATGACAGACATAATGGTTAGTGCAAAAAGTAACCTGTACCATCAACTGACCCCTTTTTGAAAGGCTGAAATTCAAGCAATTTCCACAACAGCATGAAATTTACAAAGCATGCAATAGCGTTTGTCCCCACACAGTCAAAAAAGCTTTGCTTGTGATGCGTAATATATGTTTGAAATCTCAGTGTAGAACAGATAATTACAGTTTAACTTGCAGATATAGGAAAATGACCCGTTTTACTAAACCATGATGAGATGTGTCCTCACCAAGGCACACGTTAGGATGAGGATTTCTCAGAATATCCATCTTTGCCAGTACATTAAGTGCAAGCTATTACAACGTTAAAACCTAGACCAAGTTCAGATAAATCGCTAAAACACATAGTCAAGAAGACATAAAGGACGGCCTGCACAAGCCATTTGGTTTTTAGGGGGTCTGGTCTAATTACAATTATTAAAGCTTATACTATATCATATCAGTTTTATTTTTTTTACTGGAGCACATATTCACACAATTTTTTTTCCATCTCTGCTCCCAGGGCTCCAAATCTTATTAAGGACAGAGGGGAGCTKCGGCAAAGTTACTTTTAATTGTCTTGAACAAAAAAAAAGTGGAAGTCATTGGAGATTTGACCATCTTACAGTTTCAAATGTGGCCCTGTATAATAAAAGCACTGACAGGTCACACAGTGAATATCCATGAGGWCTGGAGCTGAGCCAACCTCCCATATGTTACTGAAACAATAAACCAAAGGGCAAAGGCAAAGGGCTGCWTTGTTTATCTTCTGTCGATTTCATATCCTTTTAAATTGAGAATGTAAGGGTCTATTGACTTTGGCTAGAACAAACAAACACTTTTGCAACTGTGGGTCTCATTAGCTTCTGTTTCAAATTTACCTTTATTTAATAGACACAGCTATTGATTATAAAAAGAAAAGCAGGGGATAATATTCTAATATAAGTTTTAGCTTTGCTCATACTCAGAACACTATGAAATACTGGAAAAAAATCTATTAACATCTCATCATACAAAATCCTCCAAGATCAATGGAAATCTCTGAAGATTAGTGTTTTCCAAAACGGATAAGAGTCTGCTGTAAAGAACATAAACTGATTTTTCTTACGAAAAAAGGCCAACAAGAAAATTGACAAATGTAGTMAGGGGTAGACATAAGGATATTTTTCAGGTTGTACARCCTGTTGACAAAACCTGGTTGTCCACAAAACATTTTGGTTGTCCAAAAGAATCTCAAGAAAAATGTAATTTAACAAGYATATTGTTCTGTAGACAAAGTTTATTATATATAATTGTTCTCAGTCAGCCARGTTGACAGGATCTGCGTGAATAAMAMTTCCTCATTCTCTTCTTTGAAATAAAGTATTTAAGGCTCAGGGAGTAAAGCAGCAAAAATGTTGCTAATAAAATCTAGAGGTTACCCAACATTCATAAACTTCTTTCTGCTCATAGATCAAATATTTTCACTTAAATAGGAGTGTACTGTGTACATGACCTTATTAAAAGTTACAGTTTAGTGTTCTATTAGGCTTTAYCAAGTTTTTTCTCACTTTCATTTTACAAATGACGAACACACACAGCAGAGGACTTTAATCAAGGTCTTTTTTTCTTGGTTATGTCTACCCCTGGTAGTTGTCTGCAACTTTTATAATAAAATGGCAAAAAAAATCTCTAGAAAAATAATTTATTAAGTATATTTTTGTGTAATAGAAATGTTCTTAGCCATTTTGACTGTTTCAGGAACTGTGAGTGGAACTTCCTCCTTGTTGTCGTCAAACTTTGAATAAAGAAACAATCTAGAGGTTGTCCAAGCATACCACTTAGTAACACGCATTCTAGAGCTTTTTCCTGCATAMAAGTCAAAGGTTTTCACTTAAAGAGGTGTATAAACTGTACATGATCYCGGTCAATGTWYACAGTTTAGTGTTCTCTAATGAAGTGGTCAAGTTGTRAGACTTTCACCTGCAACATTTAGATCCTCAGGACCGATGGAATTCTGAATGAAAAGAGGTTTAAAACAGCTTTTCTTTGGTTTAAGGTTAACATTTTAGTGTTTTCAATTGTAAGTTTATCTGATGTATTTTTATTTTAAAAATTTATAGCAAAAGAAGTCATTTGCACAGCGTGAATTTATTTCTTTTACCAGACAGACAGATTTCTCAGGATATCAGCTCATTTAGTCATTTAATACTATTTTTTTTTAATTGAATTGCATTTATCACAATACAGTTACCTTGTAGCATGGTTCTAAATATAATCAAATGTACTTCCAAACAGCCACAACATATCTGTTGTTGCTAAAACACTGTAGATTTAAATTTAGCAGATATAAACTACAACCACCTGAATCTGACTCACAGACAGAACTTAATTTTGGAGAAAATTAAAGTCAAGCGGAGACGTCTTTGTCATAATCTGGSACACATGAACATTTGTAAAGGTCTAAATGTAAATTCATCTGACAAGTTTTCAGAATACAGACAGCTCAGATTCAGAAAGAGTCAGAATGTTGCAGAAGGAAAAAAGCAATTAGTATCTGGCACTTTGTCCTCCATCCACACGTATTGGGTCATCTTGCGCAAAAGAAAGTGAATCCAGCAGAGGTTCAGTCTCCAAACACTTTTAGCAGACTTTGGAGCAAAGTGCAGCCCAGCATACAGAAAGCTGCGAATGAATTGCTTGAAATTACTCAACAGCAAACAGATCATCCTCTTCACAGCTCCATACGCTCACTGTAGGAGTGTGATTCTTTTTTTGCATCWATTTCTGCATTTCACAATGTTCTTGTAATCTGAAATGACTAAACAACCGTATTGCTTTTTCATGTTTTCTACTTTAAAGAAAAGCAGATCGGTCTAAATTTCCTTTGGAAAAACAGCCTGCTTTTAAAAACAAACATCTTTTGATGACTATAGTAAGGGAAAGCAAATATTACTTTAGRGTCAGTAGACATAGCAGTACACATATCAGATGCAATGAATTACTAATGCCCAGCATACTCCAACTGAAGCCAAACAGTCAACTTTCTGTCACATGGTGGTGGGATGTTGGTTTTTGCAAACATTTCACAGTTCATGAGGCACATGGCACAGAGCTCCCAGGAAACTCCTCCCAATGCACAGGTTTTTTTTTTCCTCGCTCAATTTTCCACACTGATATCTGCAGTTTGGCCACAAATCTGTCATGGATARAGCGCCACACTTTTGAGCAGATGAACTCCTCCGTGTACAATGTCTGTCCTCTCTCCATTCAGGAGTTTTTGGCCATTTGACTACCTTTATTAGWGTCTGAAAGAGTTGTGCAGATGGGCATTTTGACTGCCTCAGACAACTGCTTCTTAAAACTGTTTGGACGAACAACAGCCGACGTGTAGTTGAAGCAAAATGTCACCAACGTCTGAGCGCTTTTCTGCATTTAACAAACATGCCTATACACTTGTGACCAATCACACATTACTTGCTGCATGTGCCTGTGAGAAAAAGTTTAGCCTGGACCTTGTGTCAAGAAGGGGTGGGCAAAGTTGGTCTGCGGACAAAATGACGTAATTTTCGTCTTGCAACTGCGCCAATAAGAACAGCTTTTGTACCTTCAGATRGAGTATTAAAATGCAGTCTGTAAATTTACCAATGGTCTCTCAACTAGTTAGTTGTTCTCCTAAAAACCTTAGCAAAGTGTTTGGTCTTTTTTAAGGCAGACTTTAAACACCGTGCATCTATTTTAGTTCCCACTTTCTGATCATTTCAAAAAATCCTAAATGTACCCATATGTTTATGCTTAAAACACAAGGATTTAATCACTAGCTGCTGATCTTTGCTTTCCACTGACATATTGCCAAACATTAAGCAGTATCCATCAATTCAGTGGGAAAGAGTGAAATATGTAGTTATGACACAAACGTGCAACTTCATTTTTGCACTAAGGCTAGAACAATCACAAGKTTGTGAACTCTGGATTAAGTTCTGTCACAGCAACAACAGAATCTTCCACACATCTTAAAATTGATTAGTTTCCTGAATTCTAACRTACTCCATATTACTGGCTGGCAAATCAAAGGAGGCATTTTTTGCCACAAAAATCCAGCATGAGTGAACACAAATGCCAGAAGTTGAATTTGTACTACAAGTTAAAAGAAAACTGTGAGAACAAAGGCAGAACAGRGATTGAATCATCCTTGATGATGCCAGCACAGAGCCTCCTTGTCTCYGCAGGTCATTTAAAGGAGAGCTTCCCATCCGGAGGGCTCAACAGTAACCTCCATGTAATTGGATTGTGTGCTTGAGCTGGTTACCAAAATAGAAATGCACACAGGCAATCCAGGTGATGGGAATCAGAAGTTTGTGGGTCAGCCGGTGTTGTTTCCTTTTAGTTTTATCAATAACAGAAGCTTACTGGAGATCCTACAAATATTTCAAATACATATGCACTACAAAGACAAATTTGGTAGTGATGCACTTCATGAAAATGGACATTTTAGCTTGGGATCAAAGTGGTACTTTACTTTGCTAACCAATGTTATTTAACCATGTTAAAACAGAGTTTCTACTTACGAAAGTCTGATAAAAGTTTGACTTTACTTTTGATACAATACTTAAAACATTCAATAGGGCTTCCATTGATAGTCAAAAAAAGTGATTATCATAGATTAAAGGGTTAGTCTGGTCTTGTTTGAAGTGATGTTCTGTGAAATAGTAATCAATTGTTAGTACATCAGTCACAGAAGACAGTATGAAGAAAAGGACAGTCTTTGTCCAGACTGGGCTAATAGTTTTATTTATTTTTTGTTTTTTTATTTTATTTTTTTATAGTTTTTCAGGCACTCTCTCAAGAACTACATACCAGTGTGTAAAAAGCATATTTTAGCTAATACTGAATCTCTAAATTTTGGCACGAGACCATTTCTTTAGTTTGTCAGTTTTCCCTACAGAATACCTAACAACACAACAAAYTAGTCATGCAAAAGTGCAGAGGTTTAACATAAGCTAAGCTGCTAATGTTGGGTTATACATTGTTTTTAGGAAAC
>NW_013952411.1:4196790-4201038 GCF_001266775.1 Austrofundulus limnaeus | reverse complement strand
TAACAAAAAGATGAACATGAAATTCTAAAGTCTGATGTTTTATGTTCTCTTACTGAGTAAAAGTATAATGAACATGTCAAAATAAGAAACTAAATACGTGACAACTGTACATGTTGATTTGGTGCATTTGTTCAAAATTTTGTTTGAAACTTTTATACTTTGTTACATAATGGCATTAAACATTGCCATTTTTAGTGTGTGTGTGTGTTGCATTTCTGAACATGTGAGGCACACTGGTTTAGTTCCAGTGGCAAGTATAAAGAAAAATGACTCTGTCCGTCCTGGATTAAATGCTCTATTTTCGCTGTCCTTTTTTTGATGCCATTATTTTTTTTTCAGTTTTTTTTTTGTATTTTTTGTTTTATATTTGTGTCTGTTTACTCTCCAGTTTTTCTCCCCTTCTCCATCTCAACTAACAGTTTTCTCCATCCTTTCTCACCTGCCTGTATATTTCCTTCTCTATTTCTGTTTCTCCCCCATTCTCCATCCTTTCCTCTGTCTCCAACACTTGACCACTAAAGACTGCAAAACCTGTGCATGTAACTGGTTTATGCTGCGTTCAGACCTAACACGTTTTGCATGTCAAAAATGTGTCCAATGACTCAAGTTGGACGCTTGTGCACTTTGAGGTTAGACGCTCGTCAAAATCGCTCTATTCGCATTATCAAGATGCACGTTGAGAGGAGCCTTCTTTGCCGGTCTCTGTACAATGACAGATGAAATTGAGAGAGTGGCATGGCTTTATTTACAGAGAGTCAGAGGACGTTGTTGTTGGGCACCTTGGATTCACCAAATAATTCAGAGGAGTTCCGAGTTTGGTGAGTTTCACCACTCCAGGAGCTGTGTGCTGATGAGTGTTGCATTCAGCACATTGTTTTGTCCTGAGCACAGTTTGACTGGGTGGCTGACCCCCGTCGATGCCCATATCTTCTGCCAGGACATCAACTACAGGTGCTTCATTTCAGCTGGAGAGCTCCTGTCCATCTGTCTCAGKTTAGTGGGCATCATTCAGGAGATTATCCCGTCGGAAAATGTGCCACTACGTCACACATGGCTAGATGTGGCTGACACTCCATTTCTAGCTGCTAAATTTCAGATTTTCCCTCAAGTGTCTGCCTCTTTGGATGCACTATACTTGCATCCAACACTTCAAAACGCACAGCAACACTTCTCAATGCCCCACCATAGACTTTGTATGTAAACCCGATGCCCCTGACACTCAAATCTCATTAGATCTGAACGCAGCATTACATGCGCTCATTTAAGTTTTAAGTGGTGATCTCTGTTTTGGCATTGGGTACGGGTCCGCATGRGRCGCCATTCCRGTCCAGATCCGGACCCATGGTGACCCCTGGTCTAGATCCTGCATGCAGCAGAGAGAGATGGGAAAAACTGAGACATTTTGCAGTGCTTTGAATGTGASCACTATTAGAAACAGTCTCAATGAGATACTTTTTAGTCAACATTTCAAATGAAAGTGTCCAGATATAGTAAAATAATTGTTACCTTAAATTAGAACATTGAACATATGTTAACCATATATCCACATTGCTGATTCTGGTTTTTAACTGTCTTCATGATTTGTTGTAATCCAGTTGCTTTTCTTTTTTCCGTCTTTCTACTTTATGAACTATAAAAACACTTCAGAGTTCTTGCTAAAGCTCTACAGCTGACTGCGTAACAACTCTTCCTCATTTCAGGTATGCTTTCTGTTTTTTCAAACCAATCATACGGTCTGCAGTCATTGACAGGTCATTTTAGCACTCAGTGCATGTAACTTGAGTGCAAGACATCTGCAATAATTTCCTYTAAGCAAAGAAGAGAGGGGAAAACAGTTTTAACAAACCAATGCATACTTGGTAACCTATTCATGCAAGGTTTTTGGATTTAAAGTATCTTTTTATATGCTTAAGAGTTGAGCAGATCCAAATCCTTTCTAGCACACACAAACATATCAACCTATTACTGTGCAGACACACCAAATCATTATATMATATCAAGCCCCAAAATAAGGCTTGTTTGGTTTCACCTCAGCTACWGGAACTTTGTCACATCAACCAMCTTTTCTGACTTTGAGCATTTTTTTAAGAYAGCATTTGTCAAAAATCTAAAAAGCCTTGTCCTACCCGTTTCCGCAGGCAAAATGAAGGAGTCTGCTCGTCACTGTGACGATCAGAAAATGKGTAGACTCTAAACAGATTGTCACTTTACCACAATCCTAATATGAAACTTTCAGAAACAAAGTTGTTTCAATGTTAAAAAATAAGTGATTACCAGTAGTTTTTATTGCAAATTTGATTTAGCCTAGAGAACAAATAATTCAATCGTAGCTTACTGCAGCTTCTGAATCAGGAGATGAAAAGAATCCTCTCACACTGGTCAGAGTGTAAAGAAGCTCCAATCCTGAACAAGTGACAAGGTGCCAGATTGATTTTTCCTGCAATCAAAGAAGCCTCAAGCAGAAAAAATGGGCAGCGCTATTAGCATGCTGAGCCATTCCACTCTACCAGGATTTCTGAATTACACAAGCAGTTACCAAGATTCTCAGAGCACACTGAATTATCTTCTACTCTCACCAGTCTATAATTGAGGCACTCCGGTTCAATGCAAGCTGATGAACTAACAGCAGAAACATCTATGGTGGCACACTTGTTTATATTTGTGAGTCACTTGTAAAAGAGGCTYACTCTGTGATCCAGATCTCTCTGAAGAGTGTTTTAGGTCAATTTTACCATACAACACCCATCTGAATGCTGGAAGTCAATTCATTTACATCCATCCTTAGAGGGTTCCTGGACATGATGAAAACGTTGAAAGACAAAACTATGCCATATGCATAATAATAACTGTTGTGGTCCTCTGAAGAAATTTAAAAAAATGTCACATGATCTTAGGGTTACAGTGAAACAAAAATAATTATACACTGAACAGTCTAAGCTCTGTAAGGTTATAGATAATATAGTAATATGTATGAAACTCCAGTTCACAGCTCTGTTAGTCTAATGAAAATTAAACTAAGTTGGTTCCAGACAGACTATTAGGAAGTGCTAACAGCTTTGAAGAATCATGAGAGAGTGAGTTCAAGTGGTGCATTAAAACAACCTGCTTAATGACATTACTCTGAAGGAACATTGGTGAAGACTGCAGCATCTGTTGTATAGAAAAGGTGAGGCTCAAGACAAAAATGTATTAGACCTACGGTAGGAAAATAAAAAGGAATCCATCGGCTGCAWATGTTGATAGTCTGTTTACAGCTGCAAACTGCAAAATGATTGAAAATTAGCAAGAAAAATTGGAAATATGGTTCTGTACTACTCTACAACTTTGTGCTGCCACATTTTATGTTCCATTTGAACAATTTCCCACACTTTGCTGACAAATTAGTGTTGACCAATTACAAACAGGAGCAAATGGAAAAATGTCAAACTTTGTCAAAAATCAAGACGATGACCAAAACAAAAGCAATAGTAAACATCTGTGAAAAGGAATTACTTAAAAATCTTTGCATTGCGGCAAGTTAAACACCACTAGAAAAGATTGTGGTTTCTATTAACCTTCAGGGAATGTTTAGAACATGACTGTCTTTTTAAGCCACTTAATTTATGTGTCCATTACAAGTTTTGTTTATTATGAATGCAGACAAGCCCATTTTCAGCTTTAGATGAGGTGTGACCTTGCATTACAAGAATGACAGGCAGTGCTGGACTGTCACTTGGAAATTTAGTTTTGTATTTTAAGGGATGAAAGATTGCCAAATATTAAGAAAAAAGGGTTTATAAGTCTGATCCCAATCATTCTAGAAGCTCTCAAATTTGAGTCACTGATCTGTACAAAACAAACGACTTCAACAAAAGTTTACAAGCAATTTTCTTTTTATAAGATGGAAATTACAAAGGGGAGTTGTCGGCACTGGATAGTAAACCAGACAGACTCAAGCTCTTCCTCATTCAGAAGTATGAGTGTGACTCTCATGCCCGACCGCCTTCGCTTTAGACTCTGGGACTATTAACTAAAGAATAACTGATCATCTTTAGACCAGAAAACCAGCTGCTTTCAGGCTCGACCAGCACAGAAGTGTATTTACATGAAGCTAATAAGCTGTGAGAGTGGCAGTGGAAAGCCATATCAGAATCAGAAAGAATCAGAAAGAGCTTTATTGCCATTGTCAGTAGGGGTGTCCAGATCCGATATTGATATCGGATATCGGTCCGATATCAGCCAAAAAATGAGTATCGGATTTTATCGGCC
>NW_013952411.1:4187518-4196345 GCF_001266775.1 Austrofundulus limnaeus | reverse complement strand
GTATCGGACAATTCTCAAAGTTGTAATATCGGTATCGTATCGGAAGTGAAAAAGTGGTATCGGGACATCCCTAATTGTCAGTGATAAACAGACTAGGAATTTACAATTTAGAATATCCGTTCGGAGAGACACACACATAACAAACATGGGAGAATGAATGTCTACAGTCATTTGCACTAAGGTGTGCTACCTTTTGCAGCTTAAAATACACACATGCTAGGAAAGGTGAATTTAAAAGAAGAGCTTTGATCCTATGTTTTACACAAAAAGTCAGAACCATGAGCTGAAAAAAACCACTCTGCATAATGCAAGGCAGCGAACGATGGGAGAGGGGTGGGGGGGGCAAACACATGGTATGGGGTGGGGTTCAGTGGAGCCAGTGACATTTCAGGTTAATACTCCGTGTTGGAACCAATCAGAGACCTCCAGTGTCCGAACAAGTTGTTATCAACAAAAGCACAAATCACCAGTCAGTTCTCTGTCTCCACCCATCGCCCTCAGGTGAATAATGGGGGGGTCAAGGATTTTTCCTCACGTGTCATCGAGGGAGGTTTGACAGCTCGCGACCCAAGGTCACCAGCTGTCGGGATCCAATGATAAACATAAGTGTTTGGGGCAAGCAGCATGATTTTCACTGCTTTGAGTCTTACTGCATCTCTGTGTTTGCAAAAAAAAGCCAATGTTCCAAATTCCATGACCTCCTCGCCTCTCTCCCTCTGAAACTTCACCCAGGTGTAATCTAACACCTCACGGGCACGCTGCTGAACTGTGATCCTTGTCAGAATCACATCCAGTTTGTGACTTATATCCCCCATCATTTGAGTCTGTGCATTCTCAGTACGGGAGATCCCATCCACGGTTGCTGACAGCTTTTGACATTCCCGGACTGCTGTCAGGATCACTTTCATTTTACGATAAACCAGGACTCCTCCACAGCCGATCAGAAGGAATCCAGTTATCATGAATCCAAATATATACAGATCTTCAACGTCTTCGATGGAAAGCGGCGCCAAACAGATGAGGTTCCACCCCCAAGACCCAGACACGCGCCTGGCTGCGATCATTCTACTTGGACAGCTGCGCTCCTCACACTCAAATCTCAGTGTGGAAAAAATAGTCGATTGCATTCAGAAGACCAGTTGACCAAATCCTTTTGTTTTCGGATGATAGTTAGAAGAAAAAGGCCTGACACAGCTGCAAAGCAGGAAAGGAGGGACAGGTTCGGGAGAGAACGTGAAAAGCATCCGTCTCCTCTGAAGGCCATGCAGAAAATATAAACACTCACTGACAAAGTTCTTCACAGTCAAGAAGATATAWAACTTGTAATGATTTGCAATATTTTGTGCAAAGTATAGTCAAAATTAGAGCAGCAACACAGTTAAACAAGTCAGGGGAATGTACGACAAATCTAGTTCAATATAGCTGGGTTTACTTTCTACAAAACAAAAGCTAAAACTTGACTCAATGAAAATGGGCRTCTCGAATTTGGATGTGATATTTCTCTTGACTTTCTATTTTGGGCTCTCTGCAAGTTCACATAAAAAGGAGCATTTCACACATTGCTGGATGCTTTTCTATTTCCCTCACAGTTTTAAAAGGGGAAATAAAAAAAAGGAATGGCAGATTTCATTTGCTGAAACCAAAGAAAATAAAAATCTTCACAGAAATTTTTTTTCTCCAATTTAGACAAGAAATGATTGATGCAGGAAATTGATAGTTGTGCAAATCAGTAAGTTAGTCCCTTTCCACTGTTTTGATTAACTTTACCTTTATCCTCCAGAAGCAAGAATCACCAACACAAACCCGGTGTGCGACCGGGTGCCTGCGGGGTCTATGTATGTTCTAAAAGTAGCGCTCATCATCTGCAAAGCTACCAGCAATCGTAATGGCCCTTAACATTCCAAAAAAGTAACCGGAGTCATTTGTTAACTCTAAACCCCATAAATCCAGGCAAAAGGATCTGCTGCTACATCTACAACTCTGCTGGACTCCCAAAAACACAGAGCTAATTTACCCCTCAAGCTCASCTCAGTCCTCTCCTCTGTSTCACACGCCTTACCCCTAATTTACATTACATGCGTTCCGTTTCTGCTCCGCTCCACTGCGGTGCGCAGGTCGCAGCTGTGCATTTCAAGTCCAGTTTACACTACCTCCACTCTGCTCCGGTCCAACAGACGTGCAGGAAGCAGATTGCGCGATAAATTCAGTGATAAGCGTGGAAGTCACAGCAAAAAATCATTAATTCTGTGAAAGATGAACTCCAAACACAGCTGAAAACACCGATGTAAAGGCTTTTGGTATCTATGTTGAAACTGTCTCGCTGTTGGCTTTCTGAAACTTCTGATTTCAAAATGAAATTTGTGTAGAAATACATCCGTATATTTATTAATATAGCTGCAATTACGACATCATTCCGACAAATTATCCAGCCTAAAAGTCTTATTTTGAAAATACGGATGTTGTGCTCGTTTCTTTTCCTGTTGGTGCGACGTAATCTTTAAAAATTGACTCCGGCACTGCACCCTCGTCCGGCAAAAATAGGATCTGTTCTAATTTTGACGGATCACCGTCCGCTCACCGCAGCCATGCGCTGCCAGTGTAAACACTCTCATTGATTATAATGGGTACGTATTTGCTGTGGAGGTCGGAGAGGAGATGGAACGCAAGTAGTGTAAATTAGGGGTTACAGACACAGCAGATCCCCTTTCAGGAGCTTTAACCCTTTAGGTCCAAATTAGAAACGGGCATTAAAATGTCGGAAATAAATTGTTTTCAGTGATGGAAAGTTTTTCAWAATAGTTGCATTTTTACCTGATATTTTTATATCTACAAGAGTTCAGAGAGTTCTTCTGAAGTGTTAAAAGACAATGACTTTTAGAAACAGCATAAAACAGGTTTACTTTACCAATTTCTAATTACTAAATCCTTTAATATTACCTACAGTCACACAAAAGAACTCCAAAAGTTATTCAAACTGAGAACTCTAGACTAAGATCCATCTGCTGCTGCACACAGAGTTCTAATTGATTTTGATGATGATGATAATAATAATAATAACAATAATAATAATAACAATAACATTATTATTAAGAAGAAGAATTACAAAGTACATTATTGATAATTATCACGAGGAGTGAAATATTCATATATAATCATGCAATGTTTGTATCAAACAAGTAGTTATTTTTGTTCTTCTGTACCCCTGAAGTAGCTCTCAGTCTCAAAGATTGGTGACCCCTGTCCTTCAACAATACCCACAATTCGTGCTTTTGGTTTTAAATACTGTAATACACATTTTATGCTGATGCTACAACTTTTTGTTCTGTGCTATGAGCTACAAAAAAGTTAGCATTCAGCCCTGCTGTACTTATTAAATATTCCCAAACAAAGGTTTCATTTAAGTGAATTTAATACCACCAGTTTATTGGTCATCTTGGGATGTACAGTAAAAAACAGACACTTAAATTATGTCAAATTAAAAGATTAAAAGATTGAGTTAAATCCTTTTGGGGCAGTTTTGGCAATTATGTATTGTAACCTGTCCATAACCATAAATAACTCTTTGCTTTGATACAAAAAAAAACTTTTTTTAAACGTAAAATCTTTGGAGGAGCAATTTGGGCTTTTTTAATATAGTACAGACATTCTGGTTAGATTTAACCTCCACAAATTCTGCAGGACCATATCTGAGTTAACTAAATGAGTTTCCCACAACCAATTGTTCATAATAAAGGCTATTTGTCCTTGAATAAATAGGCTGCTTAAATAAAATTTGGTACCCCGCATTCTCAATGTATCACATAGGGATATAAAACTGTAAACTCTAAGTTGCATGCACATATAAAAATACATTATATAATGTGCAATTAAGCTACAAAATTGTTCATATTATTGTTAATACTCAACTTCAACCAAGTCAATTTATTATATTGATTAAGCTGTTAAGACTGAGGGTCAGATTATTATGTGTGTGTGCTGAGCACTCAGTTATGGCTCAGACGTTTAATGATTGTACAGCACCTTGTGAATRTATTTCTGTGAAAGGCGCTTTATAAATTAAACTTTACTTACTTACTTAGTTATGTATCAATAGTTTAACCACCCAATCAATAGTACATGTCTTACATCAGGGTATATCAGTTAAATTTAATACCTTTTAATACCATCCCAATACTTTTCATTAAAAACTGTAGCTGCAACCTCTTGAACCTATAATTAGTTAGTAGATGCGTAGTTACTTCTTTGCCTCAATTAAACATTGACATCTTATTTGTTTTCTAACCTTAAACTAATCTAACTGTTCAGCTTCAGATGGAGTATGATGGATGTTTTACCTCACACAAATCTGATTCCCCATCCCCCACATCCATCCAACTACCAGCCACAGCTCCAAGCATAAAACCAACTTACAACAATTTATGCTACTCACATCTCGTTTTCATTCTTTACTCATACGGAGCTAATGAACCAAGTTTTAGTATTAACAGAATAAATGATAAACAAAACACCAGGTTAGTTTACTACCAAAACAATTAGTAGTACMACCTCTAACTAGACTATTACCTAAACTGAAGAAGTTCAATTGATTAGAAAAATTCTAATTTGCTAAACTCCAACCACCTATTGAATTTGTTCCACAAAGTCACATTTTAGATTCAGACTCAATTTTATTTGTCAAGTTTTGACATTCTGAGTCTATTTTGTAGTTAACCCTGCAGCGTGAAAAAGAAAAAAAAAAAACAGTTCTGTTTAGGGCAACACTGCAGAATATATGTATTTTAATTAAAAATATATATTTTAAAGATTAACACATGAATAATTCTTTAAAGAAGAGTGCAGCAAAAGCCATTCACTGAACACCTCTGCCCTACTTGAATTCTACACACGAGTTGGGTAAAATAAGCTTGTTTTATTAGCTTAACAAATGACTCACAAATAGGAAGAAAGTTGTGAAACAACAAGGCCTGTGGCAAAAGAGCAGTCAGTCTCTTGACAAACACTCCTCTGAATGTGTACAGAACAGAGAAAAATAAAGAAATCACTTTTTTTTCTGCAGTCTTCTGTGGACTTTATTATACGCTTACTGTACAAGCAGCTTGCCAGGCAGGATTCCAACAAATTCTTACAGAAAGCTGAAAAACCCATATGTATTCACTGCGTTGCATTCAGCTAGGCATATTGCAGCCACACAGAAATCTTTCTAGACATGAAGTGTTAAACTAGTTAAACACTAAGTGTTAAGCTAGTTATTGCGAAGTCACTGCACTGGAAAACCTGTCTTAAAGCTATAAAACCAGCACCCAGGAACGTAAGATATAACTGATCRTTGCAGAATCACAAGTCTCTGAAGCCAGCAGACAACTATTGAATGTCTAATATACAGCACTACTGTTCGTGCCATGGACAGCTGAATTGTTGTCATGTGAATGTCTAACTAGAGAAAGGGCATGGACAACCATTAACCCCAAATAACTGCCTGACTCTTTCCCAGCAGCTGCGTAACAGAGGCCGAGTCAACAAGCAGGGCTTCAAACTGCACTATCACTTAGACGAGTCAGTTTTCAGCTGCACTGATTTGTTCTACATTCAAAAAACCTCAAYCATCAGGAGAAAGAAACAATCCAGGCACAAAGAACAACTCATGAGAAGCTTAATTTTTATGGTGCAGTAACTGTCCACACATTTTTTAAACCATTCATGCTCTCACCTTCAAGCAGTTTATTCAGCTACTGAAATATTGCTCATAAAAAGCACACAAGTAAGCAATAAGCAATAACAACCAACGGTAAGTGCCAACAGGAGTTTATGCTTAATCACTGTTGGCATTTGAAAGGCTGAAAAATATGACAGGAAGCAGAAGATAATATGCTAAGTGGTGATAAAAGAGCTTTTTTTCAGTCACACTCAGTGTACTGATAAAAAAATTTCAATTGAGCTCCAGGCCTTTTACACTGATGTTATTTCTCAACTTTCAATGCCTTTTAGCAWCACAATAATTAATGTAAAAAGCAAATTGTATTGTTATTAAAATGATCTTTCTCAAAAAGTCATCTGACAATACAGACAAGGCATTAGCGGCTTCTTTCAGTTAGAATATTAAAGGACCAGAAATAATTTACTGGCCTGAGGTACAGAGCCAATAGCATCCAGTAAATGGAGCAACTACAATGAGCAACACAGCAACCAGAGCAACAGAAAAGATAACTCAGCTACTAAAACTCTGAATATGTATGCATTCTAACTAGGGATGAGTCAGATTCTGACAGCATAATAACCTTGAGCAAAAATACCAGAGTTTCAAGGTTTCTACRTTATGAATAAAACAAGTTATAAGCACATTTTCAGTKTTTGTTGGCGTTTAGTGATATTCTGTCCTAAACACCCTCACAAAGATATATGTTGGTGTACAAAAATCATGCTGCGTTGACGTAATAATATAATCTGGATTTTACAGTTAACATAAATTTATGGAATACCACTGTGTACTTCTGAATTTGTTACCACAGTGGAAAAATAAAATAATGYACAGCTGGAATGGTACAACACCTTCATCTGCAGTAAAACACCAAATACAAAAATATGTAGCTTCACAGTAGTGTGGGGGTTGTTAGGTGTTATGTAAAAAATAGCATCCCATCTGGAAAAGCAGAGGCTGGGGAAACAACCTGGTGCATTACTGTGGTAATCACATTACTACTAGGTGCGTGCAGAATAATAAAAAAAAAACAGAGAGCCACTTATCAGGATGATAACACATGAATCTTTGACTAGGGCTGGGTGATAAAATGATAACGATATATCTTGTGACAGACACGTGATCAATATGAATAGAAAATGTGTTTGATAGAACGTAAATAATTTCACTTATGGATATTTACAAAATTTACACAAGAAAATAAAAATTACGGACAGAGACAATGACAACACATAACACAGAAGCTGTTACCGACCTCCTATATCCACGCATGTGCAATTTTTTTATTATTATTTTTTGTCTTCCTTTGGCTTCATAAAATAATTGCTTTCAGCCCCATGCTGCTTATGAAGTTTACAGAAATTTACTTAAGGAAGTAAGTTAGAGACTAGACCGGAGATTGTAAAAAACTACAGCAGCTACTGAAACTACGCACCTTCTCTATCCATGCTGGTGCAATTTATTCTTTATGCRTCTTCCTCTGGCATCATAAAATAATTCCGTCAGTCCCACGCTGCTTACAAAGTTTACACAATTTTATATAAGAAAGTAAGTTATGGCCCGGACATCAACAACACAAAACAGCTACTGAAGCTACCCAGTGGCTAAAAGACAGCTAAGCAAAGTTGGTGGCATCACTCACTCTTTGGTAAGCTAGCAAAAACCAGTCGAGTAACATGCGCAGCAGCAGTTTCATGTTTCGCCACAATGCCTAATTGCTGCAAAACACAAAAGAACGCCGTGGAGTAAAAATGAGTGCAACAGCCCGAGAGGAATTTGTGGATAAAAGGAGACAAGGTCACATCACCAGTTTGGTAGTATTAATCGGCCTTTTTATCCTGGTCCCTTTTTTTAAAATAGGCACAGCAAAAAACGGGCGGCACTTTTGTCTTAGCCATGTTGGCCCTGAGTGTTTTTTATGTTTTTCCCCCCTATATGGAGAGAAAAGAGGAGAGATCTGTGATTAAACGGAGACAAGTTCCCGTGCTCCAAAAGTTATTTGACTCTGTGGTTGTCTCACTGGGCAGGTTTCCACCCCTCATAGCTCGCACGTTACAGTGAGTACTAATTGAAGGAGGTAAAAAAAATTGGTCCTTTTTGTTCAAGCATCACTTTTCTGTTTCTCTATCAGGAGTTAAGTAAGGATTTTATATTTTTCTTTTTTGTAGGTAAGTAGATGGTTAAGTAGATAATTTTGTTTTAAATACTTTGAATTAAATAAAACTTAGATTACGTTCTGTTTTATTTACTTTAAAGAAGTGAGGAGTAGGGAGACGAACATAATGTTTTTGTGATACTGAGACTGGACAAGTAGATCTCAGCAAATTGCTTACTTAGTAGATCTTGGTTCAAAAAAGGTTGGGCACCCCTGCTCTAAAATCACTGTCATGCTGAGCATTGATGAATAAATAGAGATGTACCAATTTTGGTTTTGTGGGCAGTTGATTCTTGTACAACTCTGACCTGCTGATACACATTTTAGACAAATTCAAAGAGCCAATGAGTGCATTCCTTCTGCTGTATAGTTAGTCGAGTTTAGTTTGCTCAATGTCCAATACTAAAGATGGTTTAAACTTGAGAGATACACTGGCAAAGCTTTTACAAAACTCAACACAAGTTAATAACCAATTGGCTGAAAAAAACCTGAAATTCCCTGTAGAGTAGGAGAGGAATATTACTGTTAAAAAGCAAAAACAGAATGCACTTACACTTTCAAACAGAAAATAATTTCAGYTGAATACTGTCTCCTGGATGTACTTACTGACTTTGCTTGAATGTATGTTTTAAACAGGACTGTTAATTTTGTTTACACTAATTTTCAAACTAGCTTATTGTGTTTACTTGAAGCTGCAAATATTTTATTTATATTTTCATTGTTTACAATGGCAAGACCTGCCATCTTGTTTTACAAGCATGATTTATAGCTTGTATGTCCTGTAGTTGCACTTTGAATTAAGGTCAAATCCCACAAGGGATGGTTCAAATAAAAGAGTTTTTAAAAATATGTTCTGTAATTTGTGTTTAAGAAAGCAAAGGAACGATGAAAATCAATTAAAATCGAATTTGGGATGAAAAAAAAAGAGATTTTTTTAGGCCATATCGCCCAGCCCTACTTTTCAGTAAGTTATATGT
>NW_013952411.1:4180663-4186651 GCF_001266775.1 Austrofundulus limnaeus | reverse complement strand
GGTCAATTGGATGGATCTCTTCATATTTAAAAATAAATTTCAGGCTGGAATGGAAATGATTAGCTTTTTTAGGTTGTTTTCTTGGCTTTGTACCCAAAGCAGAAAGACATCAACACTACATGCTTATGTATTTGTTCATTTATCGCAAGTCATATCATCATCGCAATAATAAGCACTGTTATTGCACATCGCAGGTTTTCCTAATATTGTGCAGCCCTAGCGCACCTGACTTTTGTACTGGTGCCCCTAAGGAAAAATGTTAGGCGCACCGGTGCAACCAGTGCAAAAAGTTAGAACCCTGAATAACAATATTTGATTTTTTTTAGTACTGTGAGAATTTTAAGACTCTGAGATGTATCAAAATACCTTGTGAAACTTGTAACTACTTATTAGTAGAGGATGTTTGCTTAATCTGAGCTCACCCTAGATTTTACAATCAACCATCTAATGTTTTCTTTTGACTTTTTAAATGTTTCACACATACTTTAAGATCTGTAGTTACACCTTTAAAAACTATAGCAGCAAAATGGCTACAGATTGTGGTCCTGCAATTCTAAGAGCAACACAAAAATGGTAAATTAAAAGTAATTGYCTTGTTTAGACATTTGCTGCCATCATGACCATTGGGTCATCATTTAATGTCCACAACTACCCSTAAAACTGCAAGCCAGCTGTGCTCGAGTTTAAACGCACCATGACCCGGAAAACTRAAAGAGCACATGTTTGCTTGCTTTGTTCTTGGAGTGTCACTAGTATAAACAAACCCTTATCCTTCAGTTTTTTTCCATCTACTTCTCCTTTTCTAAAAGGTTGTCTGCTTTCAKTTTCTCCAGTGTCATCAATCTTCTCTTGTAGTGCCTGTCAAGCTGAAACTCAAAGCAAACAGGTTGTGATCATCAAACTAAATTCATCCATTTTATGTCAACATTTAATCTATTTTTTACTGCAGGTTATGGAGYAAAAGAAAAAAAGCTCAGAGTATTCCTCCTTCATGTAGAAATGGGCTCCCTTTTCTGTAGTACCATATTAGGCCTGATATATTCACACATTGGAGCATCCCAATATTTCACTTCACTACTAATAACACTAAAGCTGAATTTATGCTTCTCTAGCGAGTTGTCTCTCCGCTCCCTGCTCTAAATGCATACAGCGTGAGAACTAATTTATAGTTCAGCAGAGAATTTAACTTGCTGGCTTTAATAAGACTGCTACCCCACTAAAAGATTGTGCTGTACTTTTAGCAGGTCAGTCTGTGTTTTATCAAAAAATCAATGAACAGGTTTGACTTTGTTACACTTCAGGAATGATTAAAATCCAGTTTTCAAWAGATTAGTGGGATCACTGCGTATAATTCTTGTTTTCACTCTCAAAAACTACAACACAATAGCARACCAAGCTACACTCATGATGTGGCATGTAGTTGCTTGGTAATAGACGACAAAAACTAACAAAAGCACAAATCCGCCATAAGCTGCTGTGTGAAACCTAACACAGGCACATTAAAAAAAAACAGCTTGGACAGTCTAGACGGCTCACGTTAAAGCCACAAGATTGCTTTTCTAGCTGTTTAGACAAAAGTCCACACTGCAAATGTTTTTATCACGGCCAATAAGCATCATGGTAATGGCAGTGAAGCCAAAAGAAAACAACATGCACTCCCTGCAGCTACACAGTGTGATCTGTCCAAATCCATTACAGATTTGTTTTTCTGAAGTGTTGCTTTATATGCCTGTATAGGGTCTTTACTCCTGAGATTAACTGTTTTTTCTATTGATTTTTCTCAGCTGAGAAAGTGCATGACGCAGTTTATTGTGGCACGGCATGCGTTTCCTGTACAAATAAAAGAATCTGTTTTGGGGATCTTGACAGATTAATGAGAAAATGAACGGGGGGAGGGGGTTACTAAAATAACTACTTCCTGCTGCCTGATTAGATCTGAAGTTTGTCTTTTATGTCAGACTGAATTAAAAAAATCAAAACAATGCCCTTTTGCTATTATTTTAATTTTTCAAAATGAAAAGGTTAACCATCATGCATAACACAGAATGGCAGTGAATCATTCAATTAATACAGCCCGAGTTGCAGGTTCATTCTCTGTTGTTAAACCTGACTAGYTGACATGTCTACGGTTCTAAACTTTACAATTTTGGATTTTTTTCAGTTGAGTCAATGATGTGGTTGACAATTGTTTTCTTTAGACCTCATGTAAACAATACTTGCTTTAAGGCAAAGTACTTAAAACTAAAATCAATGATAAACCGCTCCTTTTRTTTTCACATGTGCCAAAATGTGCAATGAATTAGACATATTTCTAACAAGACAGTGGAGAAAGAACACTACTTATCTTAAGTAATTGCAGTTCCTGTTGATCATTTTCTGGTTTAGTCTTCACAAATTGCCTAATTTGAGGATATTATTAACTCATCAATATCAGAAGCGAGGCTGTTGTTGTCTGAAGAGCAGTGGTTTCCCTTTGATTCCACAGATGACAGAGGATTTGGTGCTATGATTAGGGCAACAGGGACAGATCCTCCCACACACTGTCACCACCCTACAGTATTGATGTGCTCTGAAGCGCACATCACTTCTTCAAAGACCTTTCATGCTCTACACCAAGCTCAACATTAAATAAAAACACCCTGACATTCCCTCTGCATCTTGTAGGACTTTAGATTTTACTTTCTTTCAACAAACTATCAGGTTTTCTCTAACACAAAGAAAAAACTGAAATGTTCTTTAGATATTTGTACAGCACTTATTAGTAGGGTAGCAATTACCATATGTAAGTAGTACTGAAAAGATCACTAGTGTCAGAACCAAGTGAAGCATGGTTGAACTAATGAGGTCATGTTGCTTATGAGCACATAAATGAARACAAAAGTGAAAGCACTACTGTGTTAGTTAAACATACTAATACAATTTGACAGGCCTTGATTAATACAGAAACAAATATGTGTGTGTGTGTGGGGGGGGGGGGGCCTTWTAGTTCGGKGCGGCTTATTTGTTAATGTTCGCTGTTTTTTTTTTTTTTTAAATGGCAGGTGCGGCTTATAGTCCAAAAAATACGGTAGTAAAATGTGTATACATAACAATGAACTAATTAAATTACATTTTAATTCCCCCCACCCCAACACTCCACTCATGAGAGGTCACCACACCACCACGGTTTAAAAAAAAATCCTAGGGGAAACCCTGAACTTGTGTTAGTGCATGATCTGTTTTGAACTTGTGGAATGACTCTCTTTTGTTTAAACCTCAGATCAGTGTTAAAGGTCTTTTTTTATTTAATGTGCCTTATTTTAAAAAATGGCCATTTGAGAAATTTTTTGTTTGATATATTTTAAGAAATATTTGTTTGCTAAGAGTTTATTTCAAACTGTATGATTTACAGTGTCATTTGGTTTTGGTCTTGTTAATTTATGTTATGATCCTACCCATTTTTGACCAGTCTTATCTCCTAGCATGTTATCGGTATCAGTTCTTAAAATGAGTTATCGTGCATCCCTATGTATGATTGATAAAAAACTGATGAAAGATGTTTTATGTTTCTGATTTTAACAATCACATCACCACTGTATCTGAATAAATGAGAAAAAGGAACAGGATTTAAACTTTCCGAAGAGATAATTTATCTCTGAGCCCATCATATCTGAAGAAAAACATACCACCCCCCATCACCACACACTCAACTGTTCTCTTTTTACAGGCAGCCATGCTGATTTTCTTCACTGACTTATGGTATTATTTTTGCAGTCTTGTGTCTACGTCTCTACTGGATTGTGTGTATGTGCAGAGTCCTCCTGAAAACATGAGGGATCACTACACCATAACTGTCASTGAGGTGAGAAAAGCTTTGCAGCTTGAAATGGATCACCATAGATGTATGAACTCTGAGGAGCTATAAAAAGAAACATTTAAAGAAATTTTAAAAATTGGTCTGGTTTCAGATATAACACTTCAGTTTGGATCCAGATCATAGTCCAGCAGTAAATAACCTYTGGACTAAATAACTGACCTCTCATGTGGAACAACTCTTTCACAGATATTTACAAATATTAAATCAGAGCAAATGATAATAATATAAACCATTCTATGTTAAATACTCAATCCAGCAATCAATCTGCTGTTTTTCTGTTGAAGTCAAAGTGTTGGTTATTGGAGGTAATCTGTAGAGAACAAAGAAATCTAAAATAAAATAAAATAAAATAAATAACTTAACCCTTGAGGAAAAATTGTAATCTTCAATGACAAAGATTCTCAACTTCAACCTGATTGCTAAAAGATTAGCTGTAACAAACTCACAACTTCAGATGCTCATGCTGATATTTTGCTCAGATATTTTATCTTTTCCAAAATTAAAACCAAGGGCAACATTTCACGACAAAACATATACACCCTCCCAAGGAAAAAACTCCAATCATATGATTTGAACATGCCTGAAAACCTTCAAACGACCAGCAAACTTTGAGTATAAAAGGCCAAATCCCTGCTTTCATATGCTGTGCGGCCATCAGATGATGGCAGCCTTACAAAGCCAACATAATCCCCCAGTCCTGGGCTAATCTAATGCCTTAGCTTTCAAAACAAACACTTCTAAACTCACTTGTTCCACAATGTTTCTTTTGATATCCAATCTGAAGGAGAGCAGATTTAAAATAGTAAAATGGTCAAAATTATCACAACAGATGAGCTTTTGTTGGTTTTTGTAGGATGTTGAATTGTAAGATGTACCAGTCCCATAAAAATAACTTGGCAAATATAAATCTGCACTGACGTTTACAAATACGGCTGACAGAAAGCCATCAGATTCATTCATCACTTTTACAGCAGCTTATTTATCACAAACATGTTTTTGTTAAATAAGGAAGTAGCAATTTCCTCAAGCAATGTGACTCTTTATGTTCACCATAATGTTAAATTTCACTTCACAACTGATGACTCTGTTTTGACTATATAAAACATGTCTGGCAAGTYACAACAGAACTCACATCCTTTAATGATAAGAACAAATTACTGCTAAAAAGAATGATTAAGTGAAAAAAACTGCTTTGAAAATGGAAATAGGACAGCTCTCTTCATGAGGGCAGAAAGRCTGAATTTCATTTGGTAAAAAAGATAGAAAAGACCAGGTTTGCTCTGAAGAGGCATTGCTAACAGAAGCACAAGAGACACTTTGAAATGAAATCAATTTTTGGAGCAAATCTTCTGAGCATAACATTGAACCATTACCATTTTTGTATCGTTCTACTACAAGTGCACAAAAAAACACACAAGAAAAGTTCAATGATATGTTAATTTAGTAAAAACAATGCATGCAGACTCTAAAAGACTAATCATAGGTACAGATAAAATACACTTTCTTGTAAAACCTTGTGTTGCTCTTTTTATTCTTTGCTCCTGTTATTTTGTGGCCAAATGAGCCACCACAGTTTGACATCCACCCCAATTCCCCGCTAGCAATCCAGATACTGAAATTATATTTACGTTCTTGTCACCACATGCATTATTGCCTACTTTTTAGTCAATCCCCATATGTCAAACAAAACAATTCCTATCTGCTTGCCAAGGCCTTGAAACAAAGCTGCATATTGAGCAACCCTAATAGGGCTGCACAAGTTTAGAAAAATCTGCGATGTGCGATAACAGTGCTGAATATTGCGATGACTTTATGACTTGCAGTAAATGAATGAAWAATTAAGTATGCAGTGTTGATATCTTTCTGACAGTTTTATTTAAAAAGAAAAAACAAATGCAACAAGACACATCTGCTGCAGTAGCGGTGAAATAAACYGAATGCAATAGTTTAATGATTTTAAAACATCTCCCCCATAAAATATCTTCTAATGCTCTAAATAGGGATGTCCCGATACCACTTTTTCACTTCCGATACGATACCGATATTACAACTTTGAGAAATGTCCGATACCGATATTGACCGATACCGATATTGACCCGTTACTATAACAGTGCAAGTCACACACTTTTACC
>NW_013952411.1:4176977-4180161 GCF_001266775.1 Austrofundulus limnaeus | reverse complement strand
ATATCGGACATTTTTTATGCAGTCCGATAAAATCCGATACTCGTTTTTTGGCTGATATCGGACCGATATCCAATATTGATATCGGATCGGGACACCCCTAGCTCTAAATACTGAAAATCTGTCTTTACTATCAGATATCTTAAATAAAATATCTTCAAATAAGATACTTTTTAACCCTTAAGTTCTTTGGTGCTAACATTTTCCTCACTTGCCTTGCTCTCAGACACTGTGACACTAAGCTTACTTCTGCCTGGTTTAGTTTACTGGTATCACGGTATTTGACGGTATTTTCCTTTTCACAACAGCTCAGCTGATAATAAAATGTACAAGCACTGCTTACTGATCAGTAAACTATGGTCAGCTAAAGTTACTCGCTTTCTGCAACACAAACTATTTATTGACTTTTTTCTTCTACTTTAGCTCCATCTGTGTCGCTGTTTCCCTCGTGTCTTTTTCTTTGCCTGGTTGTAGACAGTAGTCACATTTTGGTAGTCGTGAAGGAGGAGCAAAGATCATTCTCAGGTCTATCATTTTGTCTTATTTAATAAAGCTTAACAGGACGACTCAGCTTGGTGCACACCAGTCAACTAAACACCAGTACAAAACTACTTCCCCCAGGAATCTATCCATGCACGTCACTGATGAGTTGTTTACATTCAGCGATGGCAAAAAACAAAAGTTTTTTTTTTTTTTACATCAGTCAACATAAGCAGTGGAATCATCACCCACCACCAGTTGTTGGGAAGGCTACTTCAACAACAGTGTTGCTGTGAGGAAAAGTGTCCCCCCGTCTAACAGTTCACTTGCGGGCACGATGTAACGTTCCGAACATGTTCAGACTATTTAAACCTCTGAGTCAATATTCAGAAAATTCAGAACAAAAGTGATGCAGTTGTGCCRTCCCCGCCCGTGCACGTTGACCTGCGCAGTTTCCCGGTGCGTGTTGTGCACCTCCGAATTTCTGTAACTCCGCAAAGGCTGCACGCACATCACTCCATYCAAACAGTTTGTCAAGCTTTTGCTCTCCTATTTACAACCTTTCACAAGTTAGAAAGTGTMCTGCCACGAATCCTTTTGGAGAATACTACAACGAAAGCCAAGAAAACAACTGCATCTTTGGCGAGGTTGCGCACATGGACTGCACGAGTACCAAAAGCGTGACTATAACCAAGCCTTTAGTTGTTTGCTACGTCATATTTTGTTAACACTCCAGAAAAGTAAGGTCCTATAAAATACGTCTTATTTTATCTCAATTACGCTGGTCAGWTTTCCCCTGTAAAGTCTATGGGTTATGTTGCCACTTTTTTTTCAAAAATTATTACATAGTGAATTAAATCAAATAAAAAAACAGCATACAAATATTACAATTTTATGAAGGTTTTTTTTTTTTACAAAAATACACCAAAATGTGTTCATTAGCATTTATCATAAAAATCTGTTGTGTTTTTGCAAAATATAGAACATTGCGTATTTTTTTTTGTAAAAGTGCTCCACAGTTTAACCTTAAAATCCCTCTGTATTTCAGAACTATTACTCCATAACTTGTTTTATTTTACAACTGTGTCCTATTGGAAAAACCAACRATAACAATCCTTGGTACATTAGTAATGTCTGTTGATTTTTGTTTGATTTATTTTTTCCACCAGTTCTTCCGCCTTCATAATGTTGCTTTGACACAAACTCAACATTACATTGGGATTGTTTTGACAACATTTCACATAAACAAACACCTTTTTTTAACATAATACTTAATTAAATGCATAAAACTTCCATGTCTTTAAAAGAAAAATCCATGTCTCAGTACTCCTGATGGGTTTTCACAAAGAAGACTTTGATGAAACAAGACCAGTGCTTGTTGTTTCTTTCGATTTTGGTCTGACTAAATTTCTGGGGTCCTCCCATTCAATTAGGCACTGATAAAACTTATTGAGTCACTCTCCCAAATCAAAGCTATTATTTGGAGATTGTCCTGCTATAAACATTGAGTTTGTTTGGATGAACCCGTTTTCCACAGCATTCAGTAGCATGTTAWGAACTAAGACAGAAATAACTTTAAAAACACTAACTTGGTTCACTAACAGATTAGGCAGAGGCGTGACCACAGGGGTGGCTTGGGGGAGACGGGCTACCCTTGAAGTCTGATTGGCCACCTTGTCTTGCTACACCCACCAGARCCGTCAATCATTTTGTTTGCAAAAAGACAGAGGTATTCAGCTGTCATAATCCAGGAAGTATTGTAAATATTTTACAGAAACTCTTGTAATTCTACTTTAACACAAATCTTACATTRAAAGCACATCCACAGGCAGACTGTCTTCTGTGTATTAATGAGACTGTGATGTATCCAAATTTCCATTTTGTTTGGATGTCCCAGATTTTCTACTGCATGGTTCTAGCATGCAAAACATATCCATGTGTTTGAGYAAATAAAAGGTYTTATTATTCAAATTTTGGCGTACAGTTTATTRCAATMTAAGACCGCAGGAAATTCAGATAAAATAGCAACTTTACTATTTTACCCTTGTACAGTGTGTGGCYGTCTGGCGCCCCCAAGAAATAAAATCTAGAAATGGGCCTGAACTTCGGTTTAACTACAATAGTTGCGTCTKTATTTGCTGGTGTTAAAACCTAAACTTATACCTAAGCTGAACTAATCAGAATACCAAGGCTTTGATGTGAGTTTTACAGCCATTATGGCTCCTTGGTATAAAAATTATAGGAATTATGAGAATTGAGAACTCAGTATTATCAGCCTGTAAAAGCACCAGTGTTCGATGATTCACACACTGGTCACCTTTTCATTAATGTTCCTCACACTTGATTCAATTATAGCTGTTAAAGTGACAAAAAAGAACAGTGTTTGAATTAATACAAAGAGAAATGGTGCATTATGAATGGTACTCTAAACTATCAAAGACTTTAGAGTTAGTTTTCTCAACAGTGTCATACCACCATTGCAGCTTATATTGTGCACAAAACAGTGGAAGCAAAAAACATCAGGGCATTGAATGAAAGCAGTTAAAATAGCTACTTTATATAAACTTAAGCAAAGCATTTTACATTTCTGATGGTTCATTTTAGAGATGAGCATTCCAAGCAAAATTACTAGTTAAGTCAGAAACAATTTTTCAGTTATTTTTCAATATTACCTCATCCCATAACTCTACACAGAAAAATATTATAG
>NW_013952411.1:4174560-4175987 GCF_001266775.1 Austrofundulus limnaeus | reverse complement strand
GGTAGGGTTATCCACAATTTTCACAACATATGGTTTATTTTGCCCATTACTAAACTAACATTAATTAAAATCAGAATTTATCAACATTAAAGTGTTTCTAACATTAGTAAACAATATGCAATAAACTAAATGAAGTAAATCCATTAAGGCACGTTTGAACCAAAAATTTCTAAAYATAAGAGATGGCGGTACAATGTGAACATTAAGTTATTTTGTTCATCTTAACAAGGACTAACCTTAGCAGTTTTTATTCTTGTTAAAAAACAGCCGTGTCCATACAGTCAGGATGAAGATGAATACATTTACTACAGGTCCTGTCTATCAAAACACCCTCTCTCGAACAAAGGTTACAGGGACAAAAACCCTTGTTAAATCTGCTAGTTTAATGTGGCACATCTGCCTAGAAAAGGAACAAGATGGTTGGGATTCAACTTTGTACTACCACTGCCCTGACACCTGATAATAGACTGGCATCACTAAATCACACCAYTGAGTCTCAATGTTGGCTTACTCTTTGGCTACTTATATACAAAAGTAATACAATTTTGATGTCTTTTTTTTTTTTTGCCCATATGATATCAGATTTTTTTTTGACAGACTGAACATGAAAAATCACAATTTTTTCCACATCTGACCCAGGTCTTTTCAAAAGTGTTACATAACCAGACCTGATGGTTTTCAAAGCAGCTCCAGTGTGAACAGTCACGTTACATTTCATCCAACTTTTACTTCACTAAGGTGGGCGTACCAATTCAGATATTGATATTATTTGTAACAATGTTATGCAGTTTACCTCAACTCATCTTCAGCTACCGAACAGAAGTCTATTTGCTTCATCTTTTTTAAACTTTAGAGGTGTCATGTTGTAGATGACTGGAACTTTTTACCAACATGAMGCACATGATGCTACAAGTGGTATATCACAGTGTTGGATCGTATCGATTCTAGCGTGACTTCAGCAACTTGGTAGGCAGGAAGCAGCTAGGTCAAATACAAACATTAGATGAAACAAGCATAGTGGATAATAATTAAGACGTCCCGACTGTACAACACTTTAGAATCAATACACACTTGCTAACGTGTAGCACACATATTTCATTTTCTAAATTGGTCTTCTGTGTATGTAAGTTGTTTCAGAGTGCACTGTTCACACAAGAATCTGATGGAGGTCACATTTAAATCATAATGTAAACGATCATGCAAAAATAAAAAAAATAAGATGTGCAGTGTGAACATAGTGTTACATATTGACTGTTTTGGCCCTGGATTGCTTAGATCAGCTGAGTAACAGCAGCAGGTTGACTTCCACATAAATCACACCAAGATGGCAAGAGGCCTTAGAGCCAATCCTAAAGTGTTCTGTGCAAGAGGCTAAAGTAGAGCCGGGCGATATGATCAAAATTTTATATCACGGTATATATATATAT
>NW_013952411.1:4169732-4174489 GCF_001266775.1 Austrofundulus limnaeus | reverse complement strand
CGTTTTGGACACAGCCTTAGAATTGTACAAATTAGATCCACTTGTGTAGTATTGTGTCGGGGGAAAAAACTGCCTACATTGAAAAGCAGTTATAAAAACTGAAGTTACAGAAGTACTTTTTATAGTTAAAGAAACTAGAAAGGTTCACAGGGTCCAAAAACACAATAAAATTAGAAAGGTTGGGGTTTTTTTTTTAGAAAAACAAACAAATGATGAATTTTGCAAGTTGAACTCTTTTTATAAAGCGTAGATTTATCATTTGAAATGTTTACTATTTCAACTTGAAGCTGAGTTAGCAAAGAACTTCTCTAAATGTGGTACTGTGCGGCGTAGCAGCTTTAACCACAGGGCTAGGCCTTACTAGTCTTATAAAAAGGTTATTAAATTAAATGACTGACTTCAGGAGCCCACCAGCATCAATTAAGAAAAACAAGACGTGTCACCATTTTTTTCCCACGTCAGAAAACCCCAAACAAGACATTTGTTTGACCAGGAGGAGCCACCATTTTGTGAGAATTAAAGTTTAATTGCAAAAGACTTGATTTCAAAACACAATCAGTATCAGAGTAGCAGTGTTCACAGTGGGTCTCACAGCTGTACTAAGTTACAGAAATGCAAACACGTGTGCAGAAACTGACACGRTTTACAAAACGTTTCATTTTCTGGTTTTCTTTCAGGCCCATTCCACTCCGGACCCCCCTGGGGTCCCCGGTGCCGAGCTTGGGAAACACTTCCCTGATGGAATCTGCACCTTCAGCCCTGTCCTGGTAACATGTTCCCAAACACTTCAGGAAGCATTATTAGTGCAGGCAGACGTGTTGTTTTACACATAATAAATGTTATTATCCCCGAGGGGGTGTCTGACTGTAACGTCCCTTCAGCTAAATTAATGCAGTTAGCAAAGCTTACCCAGTACTCAATGAACACATTAAACAATACAAGGCTTCATGTGAGAAGCCCCAAAAGCAGAAAAAGAGCTAACACAGGTTGGTGTAAAAAGCTAATGTGAGTGTAACCTTAGGTAGTTGACAGTAAAACAATGAGCTCAGAGTGCAGTCAGTCAACCTTGGCTAGCAGCTTGCTGCTGCATGCTGTGTAGGCTAAATGCACGCAAGGCTAACGTTAAATGGCTAACGAGTGTAGCTCTGTTAACAATGGCAGTAAAAGGAAAAAAAAACAGTGAAACTTACCGACTTAACCAAACAATTCTATTCCAAACCGTCGTCTGTCCATGGCGGCGTGTGCTCCATAAAAAGAACAAGTCAGCGGAACGCGGCTGAATTATAATAAAAGCTGCTTTAAAAAAATCTGAAGCACTAGAAACCAGTGGCAGCGCACTCCCCCAGACATCCAGCACAAGAGAGGAGGGGAGGCCAGCGATTCACTGGACTTCTGCCATCACACTTCGAGGCACCATCCACAGCGAAAACAACACAGTCCCGAAACGCATTTTTTTTTATCGCTGCGGTCTCGCGCCGCGAACCGAGTCCGCTCTTCTGCCGCGACCGTCTTCGCAATTAAACCACGGCGAGCGGCTTCCCATCCAGGTTAATTCCTTCGTGTTCACCGTTTCTGGACCGAGTACCGTGCTGGTTTCTTCGTGTGGAAACTGATACAATGTAGGCAGGCAAGGCAGGCAGGCAGCAGCAGCCGGAGCAGTTAGGAAACCCAGGACAGGAGAGGAGAGTTCCTCCCGGAACGAACTGTCGCACAGAAACAAGAGAGGAAAATATGGAACTGGATCCACCTCGTCCACCAGCTGTAAACAGAGCTGAGCGTCTCTGGACAGAGCCTGCGTTTCACAAACACTGAAGTCAACAGTTCAAATCCATTAACACTCACATAATAATCCTGTTTTTACAACGGAGTACAAGATTTTGATTTTTTTTTAATTGCAAGAACAAAGTCGTGAAATTACGACAAAWAGTCGCAATGTTACAAGAATGTTATGAGATTGAAGTCCTAATATGAGTGCATAATAAGAGAATAAAGTCACAATATTGTGAGAATAAAGTCATAATATTTTAAAATTAAAATAATATTACAAGAATAAAGTTGTAATGTTACAAGAGTAAAGTCATAATATGTGCATAATACAATAATAAAGTCATAATATTAGAAGAATAAAGTTGTAATATTGAAAATAAAATTGCAATATTGCAAGAATAAAGTTGTAATGTTACAAGATTAAATTTGAAATATTATGTGCACAACACAAGAATAAAGTCATAATATTAGAAGAACAAAGTCGTAATATTATGTAAATAATACGAGAAGTCATAATATTATGAGAATAAAGACATAATATTTTTAAAATAAAATGATATTATAAGAATAAAGTCTAATCTTATGAGATTAAAATCATATGAAATGAATAAAGTCAGACTATTTGAAGAATAATGTCACAATAATACAAAATTAAAGTTATATTATTACATCGTGGTAAGTTGGTATCGGTTAAAAGAAATACTAATCCGTCAGCACATCAGCATCAAATTATCAGTAGCAGGACTTGTACAAACAACTATATGATAAACTGAAGCCGTATTATAATTAATGGCCGCATTGACAGATTTAGTACTAACTTGGATGGAAGCATATTTACACTAACAGTGAACCAAAAATCATCGCGGAGTACCTCACATGTGCTGTCCAAAGCAGGTGCTGGAAARGTCAGGAACAGAAAATTGACATGTCATGTAATATATTGACTTTTTTCTCATAATATTACAACTTTAATCTTGTAATATCACAACTTCATTCTCGTAATAAAATAAAATCTTGTTGTGTGGCTCTAATACTCAGTCGCATGCTTGTTTTCTCTAGTACATGTCGTTCAGTATACTTGGTATAGCACAATAGACATTTAATACACTTTTTTAGTATGGGTCAAAAAACTTTAAAACCAACATAAATTTAAGTATATTGCTGATAAGTACATAAAAATAAACTGAAAGTATGCTCTCTTATTTTAAGTTTAGATATAGTAGGCTATACTTAAAGACCACATATACTACTTTTTGGCAGGGGTGGGGGTGGGGGGTGTCTTTGTGCTTGCCAAATATTGCAAAAGATTTCCCAGTGAATGCAGTCTAAATATCCTCATATTTAAGGCCAGTTTTATAATAAAACTCCATAAACCTCAAACACCGGTGGAGTGTCTGTTTTATTGTTGCTGTTGTTTGGTTCGACAACTACACCACATGCAAGTTAAAAGAAAAAAATCCCCTGATGTCTCTACAGGGGTTCCATATAAAAGAAATAGCAACTTCCTCAAAATCACCCATGTGCACTATAATCACTTTCTGCATTTGCACCAGAAGGTGAACAATAGTAACAATGGCAAGACCTTCTGGAAACTGGTGTATTTGAGCGCATGTGCAATACAAAAATTGCTGACCCAACCAGCACCTGAATCAAAATGCACAACAATACTGTGTGAACAAGTAAMTTTTCTCAAATCAACAGGAAAAATKAACGTTTTAAGATGTTTAAACAGGGCCTAAGTTTGCTGTGGAGTCAAGGTGACAGATCTATATTCCAGATGGATAAAACTATTTTTATTTCACTTTTTTATTTCTGCTTCAGTACCTACAACTTTAAACAAACAAACACAAAAATGACTAGAGCCTGATGATAAAACCTTGAGAAATAGTCAAATGGATGCTTAACATTGATTTTAAATAACTAACAATTACACTTTTTATGCATGTATAAAAAATGTTTTGAATACAAAGTAGAAAAAGGTTTAGCCATAATGTAATAGATGTCTCGAAAATTTATTTTGCCCTTGATATCAATTGGAGTAATTTAAAACTTAGTACTGATACCAAGATTTAGTCTAATTCTTCCATTATTTGACTTTTCTACCACTTAGACTTGCAGATTACCATTTACTTATTAAAATCATTGTTATCTGCTTAACATAGTTGAAAAACCTGCATTATTGTTGTTCAGTAGTTTTTTATGATCAACAGGGCAAAAAACCAAGGTGATGCTGTGTCAGGAGGGTTCAAATGGTGATAAAAACCTATTTTCTGCACTGCGGAGATGGGTTGATCATCCAGGGTGATAAATTCAGTCTTCTATTCTGTAATCCTTTCTGTCATGTTGTTGTTTCATGGAAACTGGTTTCTTCCCTTACAGTTTCCATTAAAGTGTGTTGCTTAGCTCTGTTAGCTTTATCTGGGTGAAATCTGTCTACCCAGCTGAGTTTTTAGCTTTTAAGCATCTAAATAAATTAGTGGTGTTGAATGTAGCTCTACTGCTATGACTGCAAGAAATCCCTGAAACACTGCAAGTAGCGATGGAACTGTTCACATTTAGTGTTTTATTATACTTCCATACCATGAACATATTGGAATATTACATCACAGTGTTTTGCAGCACAGCTGCCTTACTGTGGCGCGGCTGTTGTAAAACTATAAAGAGATGGTCAACAACAAAGATCGGAGCTGAATGTGGTGATACCTTCATACTTCATACTATAGCCATTGTCAGCTATTCCATTGGTCATCGTCTATACCATCTAGGTCATCTATACAATCTAGGTAATCTATACCATCTATACAATCTGTCATCTATACCATCTAGGTCATCTATACCATCTAGGTCATCTATACCATCTAGGTCATCTATACCATCTAGGTCATCTATACCATCTATACCAGGGGTGTCAAACTCCTGTCCTCGAGGGCCGCTATCCTGCATGTTTTAGAGGTTTTCTTGCTCCAACACACCTGATTTTGATCGCTGGG
>NW_013952411.1:4141568-4168581 GCF_001266775.1 Austrofundulus limnaeus | reverse complement strand
CCCCTGATCTATACCATCTATACCATCTAGGTCATCTATACCATCTAGGTCATCTATACCATCTATACCATCTATACCATCTATACCATCTAGGTCATCTATACCATCTATACCATCTATACCATCTAGGTCATCTATACCATCTAGGTCATCTATACCATCTATACCATCTAGGTCATCTATACCATCTATACCATCTATACCATCTATACCATCTAGGTCATCTATACCATCTATACCATCTATACCATCTATACCACCTAGGTCATCTATACCATCTATACCATCTATACCATCTAGGTCATCTATACCATCTATACCATCTATACCATCTAGGTCATCTATACCATCTATACCATCTATACCATCTATACCATCTAGGTCATCTATACAATCTGTCAGCTATACCATCTATACAAGTCAATAAAATCAACTTTGGACCAATGATCTGATACTTGAGACTGACTTGGGATTAACTAAAATGCCAAATAATTCAAAATACATGTATATAAAGTAACTGTGAATATAACATGGCTAACTAAAATCTCTTAGCTTTATTAATCTGTGAAACAATTTCATCCTCAGGCGTTACAATGATGTAATAATGTAAGACAATGATTTGGTTGGAGTTTTTTTTATTAATAATATATTTTGGTTCCCAAGCTTGTAAAATGTTGTAGGGTCTACTAATGTAAACACTGATGAATACAAATTTTTGTGTGTTTTTGTATGAATGCTTTAATGTTAAACGTTAATGCAGACTTTTCTGGAAAAATGGTCCCAAAATTTTATTTATTTTATAGAAACTCGTGTATTAGAAAGTGGCAACCTTGAAACATCTTTGCAGACACTTCTTGATGCATGAACTAGCATTTCCTTTGAAGAAGAGGAAGTAGAACAAAGCTTGTTGGAAGTTCTGACCACACAAAGGGAAATCAGTTCATAAAACAAACCAGGCATGTTACCTGTACAACTGCACAGGCTGGGGTTCTAATTTGACTGAAGTGAATATTGCACCAAACACCCAAGGGGGCAATTTCTAGGAGAGCAATGAGTCATAAAAAATGATTTCAACAATAAGACCCTTCCAGATATGTCACAGTTCTAACTCTCACAGCTCGACAGATAACCTTTCATGTTTACCAGCTTCAAACGCTGCAAGAGGCTTTAAGTCGTTGTCTCGCTCAGCGCCGGTTTCCCTGGCAACAAGAATATGATAATRTTGCCTTTGACATGACAGAAGGAATCATCTCGCTAACAAACAGAGACAACAGGCACAGGGAGGGCTCGGGGAGAGGCAGGGGAGGGGGTCGGGCTGAATTAATGGACTCATTTTCACACAGAGGGGGGAAAATAGCAGCAGCAGCAGCGGAGGCTACTCACCATCCTCCATCTTCCTCTATATTGCCTCYGATGCATTCCTGCTGGCAGGCACTCTCTGGCTTTCCCTGGGGAACAGCACAGCTTCCACTGGAAAGCTAAATAACAGTCAACAGCCWGTGGGGACCGGAGGGGACAGAAATCTGATGATGGCTGCCCTTCAAGGCTGCGGCTCCAAACCAAGCATGAGCGTCACACCATCTAAAACCTGAAATGAACAAGCCGTGCAGACGCCATGTGTTTTCCATCAGTGCAAAGAGAGAGAGAGAGAGAGAGAAAAGGCTAATCAGCCAGTCATGTGGAATCACAGAGGGGTTGGCTCCATTCATGTGATCATCTTCCATTACTCTATAAAAGAAACTGTAAAAGCTTGAAGCCCATTTGAAAGCGACCAACTCGTTAGAAAWTGGGTCAAGTGATACCCTCTTTATACATTTATAAATGACAGAAAACTTGTCCTTTGACAAGTAACTACTGAAACAACTTCAGGCATGAGTTAACGTTTGTCTTCTCATTTACTCACATAGTGAAATAATCTGATGGAGTTCAGCGGAGTTGCTGAAATTTCTCAATATTTTTGTGAAATCTGACTCTAAAAACTTGCATGTTTTCAAAAAATGAAAAAAAKAATTGAGCAGTTTGGTAAGCAGGAAAACAAAGAGACATAGCAGGTGACAGGTAGCATCTCACTGGGCTGGCTGCAATGGACACAAAATGCAAGAAAATACCCACATTTTCAATAAAAAAAAAACATACGAAATCGATGTGTTTCCACAATTCCTGTGTAAAAATRTTATCCAAAATATGCCAGAAGTTAACATATTGACGAAAAATACAGTTCTAATGCTCTGAAGTCACAGAAACTAAAGTCATAAAGGTTCCAGATGACTCTTTGGAACAACAACACAAGACCGACAACCCGACAAATCGACAGCRCATTTCCAGGGAAATAATCATATAACGGGTACTCCCACCAGTTTTACTTTGTGATGTTGCTGAGTTATAGCAGCTGAGTCAAATTTAACTCAAGATGGTCTGTTAGGAATCTTCATTTGTGAAAATGAAGAACATGATACGGCAGAGCTGCTCACCTTTCATCCAACCTGATCAAATCTTTACTAATCAACAACTAAAAGCTTTAACACAATTAAACTGGATGCATGGTGGTGGAGTTGGTAGAGCTGTTACCTCTCAGTGAAAAGGTTGCTGGATTGAATCCCAGCTTGAATGTTAGTTTGGAGACTGAATGTTCTCTCTGTGCATGCATGTTTTTTTTTTTCAGGAACTCCAGTTTCCTCCCACTAAAATGCATGTCAGGTTAATTGGTAATTGTTCATAGGTGTGAATGAGAGTGAATGGTTGTTTGTCGTGTGTCCCTGTGATGGACTTGCGACCTGTTCAGGGTGTACCCTCACACACAGCTGCTGGATATGAACACCCATGACCCTGAAAGGAAGAAGCTGGTAAAGATAACTAATGAAACAATGAAAGACGTCCTGCTGGAAGAAATTGCTGGGAATTATTGACCAAACAGACAAAAGCATTCTGTATTCCTTTGAAGAACAACAAGTTCCACATTTAACGAACTGGAGTTTTCACACTTTTGGTGGCTTCCTTTTTAAGTCCTGTAAACAAATGGTGAAGGTAAACTTTGCATTTGAATGACAGTAGTGTGTTTGCACCATTACCCACACAGAAAGGCTTGGCTGTAGACACTCAGACTGTGTGCATGAAATCTACTTACTTCAAAGTGTTTTATATTGATCCTCTGTCACTTTGTATGAGCGTCTCAGGCCTGAGTGTAAAATTCCACGATGAAAAGAAGACAGTATTTTTATATACTTCTGCTTTCAGCACCACAACGAAACATATGAGAGGCGTCTTTAACGGATTCAGAAATACACTCGAGCTACTTTACAACTGTGTCAAGGGTGATGCAACAAAACGGGTGTGTAATTTACTGCTCTCTGTTGCGTAATCCACGGCACGTCTACTTTATGGGGGAGTTGCAAAAGAGTCAATCTTGCTAGAGCCGACTGAGATGGACAAGCAGATGAGTTTCCGACACCAGGGAGGAACACTCGTYATTAATGAATGAGGGGACAGGCAAAAACACAACCCTGGGAAAATGATCTTTTATTGAAAATGAGGTTGGCCAAGAGCAAAAAAAAAAAGATGATAAATACATAAGAGACATTTTTATGACATTTTATTGAGCTGATTATAAATTATGAACTCTACATCAGTCTTGTACAAAGTGCCTCCAAGTATCATACCATAAAATTACTATGGTAAAGTTACAGTCTCCTGCAAAGTCTTAAAGTATTCAACATTTACTGTATCAAAAGTAAGTTTCTGATGTAAAATGTATTAAAACTAAATGTACTGAGTAAAAAGAGGTTAGAATGTCAAAAATTACATTTATTGAGATATTTATACTTTCTCATTTAACCACAATTAAATTCACTCTATCCAGGAGGAACCATACTCACCTGCCTGGTCAAAGAAAAAAGTTGCCACCTGGATTAAACTAAGGTCTGAAWAACCTTATTCCATCAATGGATTATTTCTTCCCTGATGGCACGACCTGCCAGGATTCATGGGGCTGGAATTGTTAGAGTGGTTCAGGGAGCATGAGACATCATTTCCACACATGGATTGGCTCCACAGAGTCCATGGAGAACCTTTAGATGTGCTGGAGAAGGCTTTGTGCAGCGGTCAGACTCTTAACATCATCAATGCAAGATCTTGGTGGAACATTAATGCAACACTAGATGGAAATAAATCTTGTAACATTGCAGAAGCTTATTGAAACAACGCCACAGCAAATGTGTGCCGTCATCAAAGCTAAAGGTGGTTCAATGAAATATTAGAGTGTGACTTTTTTTTTTTTGGCCAGGTGTGTATCTGGTTAGATTTTTTTGAACAATAAGCCAAAGTGAAATAGGAGTAATGAGGCTATTTTTAAAATTTAAGTGGAACAGGGGTGKCAAACACTATTTTTTCATAACACCACATGATGGTGGTCTCCAAAGGACCAGCTGTAATTAACTTCAAATAAACAGGAAACGTCACGTTCCTTGTCTCATTGCTACAGCTGAGCACCACTAACTGGCTGTCAGACACCTAGAATAGCCTGTTGTAGATGTACTTCCAATGTTTACTTTTTGAAGGTTTGGGCATCTTTCAGCACTTCATCCGATATTTTGGACATAGGAACACATGCAGACACAGGTAAAAACAACAACAACAACAACAACAACAACAACAACAAAAACGGTCTTTTAAGGCAGTTGGTATTTAATGCCAGACAAAATTAACTGAGGGTTTACAGTTTGTTAAATAGGCAGTCATTTGTCTTTTGCTGTTAGAAAAATCAGATCAAACATGAAAGCGTGACATCTTTTCCTGCGTGTCCTAAATCTGGCAGAAACATCTTATCGGGGACAAACTTTTAATTTTGACCCAATTAGTTCCAACAGAAATCACACCACAGGCATGGGTTTTTTTTTTTCCAAAGGACTTTTTTTTAGCTCATAAAACTTGTCAAAAAAAGCTTCATTGTTAATTTGATAAATGTAATATTATTTCGTCGCATCAAAATGYTTTGTCCCAATCCGTGTTTCTTTTGATTGAATTGTAACAGACCACTTTGGAAAAGCCTGTGGCGAAATCATGTTGGCATTTTCAAGTCTATCACATAACAACATGCAAAAGTTAATCCCGGGTAATCACGTTATGTCGCTGTTACAGAGCCTGCTTTTGAGAAAACAGAAGCCTGGAAGGAACTGCTTTACATATTCAAAGCCTGACAAAACTCCATGTTCTCATATTTACATCTCCTGACAGAAGACACCTCCAAGACAGACTCTCATGAAACCGCTGAAAAGATTTCTTGGTGGGGGTGGGGGGGCATTCTCCATGGACTCGGTAACGCGATGACCCATGCGTCTCTTTACTTTGACTAATTTCGCTCGGCGTTTCTGTTAGTTTTCAGCCGAGGACGTCGATGCGGCCATATTTCTAAAAGTCCCCATAATACATTTGTGTTTCTACAGATSCAGTTTCATTCAGCGAGTCCAAAGGTCAGGAGCTCAATTGATCAGTTATCAGTGGATCTTTAGAAACAGCAGCAAATGAAAGCCGTCTGTGAYGGGAAATCCAATTTTTATTGAATTGGTGCATCTGTTTCTGAGGACCGGCACAAGTCAACAGTTTTATTTATTTCATTTTTCCCTTTGCACAGATTTCCTTTAATTWCAGTTCTTTGTGTACAATTAGAAATGATTTCTTTAAGGGTAAACAGTTCAAGAATCTTAATGAACACACTGGCCTCCGCATCTCAGATCTCTCTCTCTGTGTTTGGAGGCTTTGTCCACATGGAAATGTTGACTTATCAGTACACACTTTTTATTTGTCGCATCTAAGAATATCCTTTAGACATTTTAGCATCCCCATGAAAATGCAGGAAGCAACCACAGGACCGTAGTAACAATGCCAGGCCTGTATGTGGCACTGTGATGCTGCCACCATCATACAAAAAACAGGAAACAAGGTGCAGAGCACCACCTGTTTAGTCTACTTTAATCCAGGGAATAGGATTGTGGAATGGTCTGGAGGATGATGTTAAAAATGCTAGATCAATGTACATATTTAAGAGAATGATAAAAGTTAGTTTCTTGAAAAAATATGAAAAGTGAATCCACATGAATTATTGTTGGAGTTGATGTTTTAGTTTATTTATTTTTTTGTAAATTACTATTGTTTGAATATATTCTTGGGGAAAAAAGGGGCAGATATAAGATTATTTCTCTTTCTGCTGCCTTTTGTTTCATTTAATTTGTATTTTTAGAGTTTTTAAAAAGCCCAACATTTTKGAAATCTGTGTCATGCCTACAACCAAGATCTAAACTCTGTCCTCTCAGTGTTTCTGTATGTTTTGTATAAAAGTGGCAGACRAGCAAACAGTTTCCATCCATTTCTGCTGAACTCAGCAAACTGGCTGCGGCTAGACTCCAGTCACTAAAACCATCCCTTTAATTAATCTGCACTTAAAGCGCTGAGATTAGTTTCTCAATGTGGCATTGTAAGTGTGTGTTTTAAGTCCTCTGATGTTGCTCACTTTCATTTCACTACACTGAATCCGGCTGTCAAATTGTMTACAACGAGCAAATATTGACAATATCCTTTCCAAAATATTTCCTCTGYGCTGCCACCCCGACTCGACAGGCAACCCTCTGTGACGGATTATGAGATGGATGAGCCATAAGCAGCTCCAAGGTTGTATTGTTCCCCAGCCTGCCACCACCTCTTCTAAAGTGCTCCAAAGCCCCAATTCTTCTTGTGAGGATGTAAGGGGGGGTGGGGTGGGGGTGGATGGGACCCTGTGCCCTCGAACCAATCAGTCTCTCAGCAAGCACACAAAGGTCCTGCTGCTTCTACAACTGGAAACTTGGCTTGATGGGGAGGAGGGCATACTGTTGGACTGGAGTCAATTACATTTCATTTCAATCAGGAAATTCAGCTGGGCATCTTTTTTTTAAACAGTCCAAATGATGAATAACCACATTAGTTTTTTTTTCTGTTTTGTTTTATGTCTGATTGAATTTCAAACCTCTGCTAAGTGGATGAACATTGGATGGTGTCAGGAGTTTCAGCAGGAGGTCTCGCTGCAGAAACAGGTGGTGCTCAGAATTGGACGACAGATCTCTTGTTTTATTGCTTCATCTCCTCTGATTAGTTTCTCTCCTGTGCTCACCAGCAGGGTGGTGGTGGTGGTGGTGTGTGTGTGTGTGTGTGGCAGCAGGAAGAGCCTCAAAACACACAGAGAAGACAAAACACCACCCACAGAAAAAAATCCAACAACTCAGGAGTCTACTTGAAAGAAGGAATCGCACAGGGCTGTTTCCAAAGAAGGGCTGGGAAATATAAATACAGAGAGCAATGATTCCAACGTTGTCCATTTTAGGAGCCGGATTCTTTCAACACCGAGCCACGCTATTGTAAAACCACCACCATGTACAGCAGCTCTCACTCAAACAATCAAGACGACGTAGAAGTTCCCACGTGAACGAGTTGCCAACAAGCACTAATTCAGTGGCGTTCAAACYTTTTAAAACACATGTCAAACTCAAGGCCCGTGGGCCGAATCTGGTCCTCGTTACAATTTTACCTGGCCCCAAAAGTAATGCTTTAAATGTGAAATAGCTGGTTTCTGGTTTTTTTGTTACTAGATTAAGTACATTCTCATGACAGCTGGATATTTCCTTCAACTTTGATCAACTTTTCTGTATTTAATGTCAAATAATTAGGTTTTTAGTGAGTTTTTTTTATCCGATTTGCCGGATTGTAATAAAATACACTGCTCAAAAAATAAAGGGAACACTTAAACAACGCACGCTAAGTCCAAGTAAATCAAACTTTTGTGAAGCACATTCAACTCTGTACAGAACAAAGKACTCAATGCGAATATTTCATTGATTAAGATCGGGAGTTAGCGTGCGTTGTTTAAGTGTTCCCTTTATTTTTTTTGAGCAGTGTATATGTAAGAAATAATAAAGTAAATGTTGGTAGAATGGCATATTGAATGAAAGCTAATGAGTACTCCCAATAAATGTGGTCTCAAGCTTCACCCGCAGTTTGTGCAACATTTGGGATATACTCAAACTCTTCAATTCTGTAGAGTCAAAATGTGCATCTTTTCTCCTAATGTCATATCTCCTAGTAGTCGGCAGTCACAGTCCAGTGAGGTACAAAGTGTATCATCCTGCTGAAAAAGAGGGCACATGTCAGAAAAAGTAGTTTTCAGTTACAGCGGCGTCATTTTTATCTACAAATAAATTGTCAAAAAAAAAAAAGGTGTAAAATCCTGTTTGAGTTTTGGCTGCTAATCTGATGCAATTGCAAGGTCAGTGTTTGATTCCTAGTTTTATAGATAACAGACACAAGCATGTTTGATTTGTAGGCTTAAAAAATGCAAGGATTAAAAATAATGTACATGGTGTGTGAAAAGATCTCACGTAGAGTATTTAGTTCTTTGGAAAAGGCAGCAAGACATAAAACTTAAAACCTGTTTAATTTTCTTTTAACTCATTACAGGATGCATATTTCCTTCAGTCTGAAGCCAGAGAGGTTTGACGACTGGAAGCAGGAAGACTCATATTTTCCACAGATTAAATAAATGGATACACGACTGGGTTCTTGGCTTGGAGTACTCGTTTGAGACACCCAGCAGAGACTCCTGGAAGTTAAAGCTCCCAGCCAAGAAATATTCTGGCAAATATACCTCCTAACTGTTAATTTCTCACTTTTCTTCCCTCTCATCTTTTTCTCCACTAAATTAAGCGCCATGTTGACCAGATGACTCACAGCTACTAATTCATGCGTGAGTTCCTGTGCAGCTCAGACCTTCTTCTCCCCCTCCCCCAAAAAAGATCAAATGAGCTTTTCTTCTGCACAAGAACATCACATCATCTTTTGTGCGTGAAAAACCAACAGCACATGAGCTCACGGTGTTGATCTAAAGAGGCTCAGGAAACACTGCATGTGCTTTATTGTTGAGCGGAGCAGCAAACAGCTCTTGTTTATGTGAGTCTGGATGTCTGTTCCCATCCGGAGAAATGCCCCCTGATCTGAAAGACAGAAAAGAAAAAAAAAAAGGGCCACCCACAGGGCAAGTAGCTGTCATCGCTAATTCACTGGGGGCTCAGTTCAGTCAATTCTTTAAGCAACCTCTCTGACATTAAAAAAAACACCTTCTATTGAAGATCTTTACAAAAGAGACCTCTTACATTCTCTGGCTGGGAGATTACTGGGAGGGCTGGTGCAATTATGTGTTCTCATGCTGAATGGAGAGGAGCACAGAGTTGTGTCTAATCTGCAACTCAAACAAGACTGAATCTAAGCTAATCAACAACGAATTACAATGCGAGGCGCAGGTTAACAAAACATAATAAAGCAGGATGGACGTGTTGGTGTGCGTGTGTGTGTGTGTGTGTGTGTGTGAATCACGCTCGGATGTTTCAAACACACCCGCAGGCTTGAAAGAGCTTAGTCAAAGAGCCAATTGACACATTTGGGAGGAATAATACACACAGTAATCTGAAACAAAACAAAACAAGAAAACATTAAATTAACTTTCGCATAAAATATATCAGGAACATCCTGTAACAACGGCCCTCATTAAATAACATGTCAGTGTGAGCCTGTGGTATAATATGGATTTTAACCTACAGGTGTCCTTGTTAAGTTGTTTGAGCATTAATTTGACGTTTGAAAGCTGTGCTTTTACCTAAAGATTTTGTCCTGTTTTATTCATTGATCAGTTTTTATGTTGTCCCGCGCATTAACTGTAACGTGGAAGCTGAAGCAAAAACGACACAAGCGCCCCCTGCAGTAAAGGTTTATCAGGGGGTTAAACTCATTTACATACRGAAGCAAAATCCAAAACTTAGTTCAAATCAAAGGCCAGTTTCTGCTAATATTTAGTGAAAAAAATGTTGTTTGACAAATTATTCTTATAGAAATACAAATCACCTTTTTCAAATTATGTTTTATGTAGCATTTAGAACATAAATTGCCTAAGAGATGAAGAAAAGCGATTTAAAAAGATATTAGCATTCATTTAATATACTCTCTATCAACAACTTTTTCATTTGTTCTTAGAGATACATTTTTTAACTAGTTAAAAAAAAGAATAACCTCAGGTTGATTGTCAGTTGCTTTTTCCACACCAAAACCAAAAATTACTGAAAAATTCAAATTTCACTTTTTCGGTTCCAAACTTGCCAGCTGTCATAAGAAGAATGCACTAAATCCACTGACAAATAGAGAAACTCTAAAACTATTTCACATTTAAAGTTTTTACCTTTGGGATCAGATAAAATGGTAACAAGGGTCAGACTGAGTGATGTACATGAATAGGACAATTACCCAATGAAAAAAAATAAAAGTTTTTTTGTAGTTTTTATCCTGCTAATGCAGTAGTTCCCAACCCTGGTCCTCAAGGACCCCCTATCCTTTATGTTTTACTTGTTTCCCTGCTATTCAGTAGGTCTTCAGAAGATTATTAATCACTCATTCATTCAAACCAGGTGAGTCAAATCAGGAGAACATCTAAAAATCAGTGCTTTAAATGTTGACCAACACCTCAAGAGCTACTCTGAGCTTGATGAGACATTTTCAAAATATAATATTGACTCAGTTTTATGTTTTTTAATGTTGCCTCTGGAAGCCATTGATTCTTTGCCATTTATATGTAAATAAATCAGATAACATGTATTAAAGCAGTGATTCTCAACCCTGGTCCTCAAGGACTCATTTCCTGCTTGTTTAGATGATCTCCTGATTTGACAGACCTGGTTTGAATGAGTGAGTGATTAACAATCCTCTGAAGACCTGCTGAATAGCAGGGAAACAAGTAAAACATGCTGGATAGGGGTACTTGAGGACCAGGGTTGGGATTCAAACCACTGTGCTAATGCATGTCCGTTCCTAATGGTTACAAATAACACATTAGGACGAGTAGGCGGGGCTTTTAAACACATTTTTAATGAGCTCAAGCTTAAAACAATGCTTCCAACTAAAGAAAATTTTTAAGTTTTATTTTTGCATTTGAATGAGTGTTTGTGAGCAAAATCTCATGTACCATTAAAAATGATTTCATGAAACTGACAGTAATTCGTGGACGTACAGCTACAACTCAAGATGGCTGCCAAGAAAAAAAAACATGGCTGACAAAGATAATCAACCTTAGCAAACACAAAAATGGCTATTACTCAATCAGTTTTACTGATATTAAGTTTAAATTTGGTGTGGTGGTAGCTGAGAGTCATCCCTAACAGTATTTAAGTAACAGACTGTGCAACATCTTTAGTATGAAATGAAGTAAACGTTATTTTATGGAAAGCTACGTTTTGATTTTGAACAGTTTCTCGTACTGATAAAGTTATTGGAGGTCAAATCAAACCAAAGTAAATATGTAAACTAGTACACTACAGCATTGTTTGAATGGGCCTTCTTTCATGTTCGGTGGATTTGGTTTAGAGAAAGATAAGATCTTTAGGATCACTGATTGTTTGTTTTGTGGGTTTAATGTAATTTAACATCCCTAAAACATGGCGGCTCACAAGTTACAACCATATATTTTCCTTGTGATGCATTTTYCCCCCTGCACATGCCATTAAATTAGCATATTCTACCATTTCTGAGTTATGTAAACACGAACCAGATAAAAATCTTAAAGCTCCGGCGCCTGAATGACACGACGACCTACAATTACTTTCGATCCGAGGTACGACTTCGACAGAAGACCTCTTCTGAGGTGGTGTTTTTCAAAACTTGAGATCTTATCTCACAAAAAATGTTTAAACTTGATTGAAGTGATTACCTGCCCGGGTATGTGTGGAATGCGCGCCTGTATTGAATGCTACTGTATGAAAAAAAAATGTGAACGAGCAAATACAAACTTTGGCCAAGGATATCTGTAAATGTTTTTTTTTTCCGTCTGTGATAAAATTGGAGGTCGATTTATTCTTGATCGTCGGGCGCAGTTCTGCTCCACCTCGCTCTGTCACAGAGGGATTTATCTGTTTGTCGGTCCATTATAGTGCACCGACCAACACGTGCTGCATACTTCAACCACCGCTATCACCGCCACAATCTCGTCTTCTCTCTTCCTTCCCGGCTATTCAACTGAACCTACATGTGAGCAGCGGGGTTTGAATCCTGAGAATTGCCACCGACATTTAGACAAATCTCACAGAGCTGCTTGTAAGAACATTGAAGGAAATAAGTCATAATAACATCAGTTGTGATAAAAACGAGAAGCGTTTATCCAACAGTAAGTTCAGAAGGGGCAACAAGTTGGAAGTGTTGTGGTTTCGAGCAGGAAGGACACACCCAGGACTGATAACGCACGATGCTTAGACTGAAAACATCCCCGTGTCCAAGTCTTATCCTCAGCTTGTCGCTACACGCAGGAAAAAAAAAAAAAAAAGAGATGAAGTTCCTACTGAAAGTCTGCAGGCGTATCAAACTGTACTTTAGACCTAAAGGATTGTTTTGACCAAAATTGCCTTTTCCCCCAAATGGCTCTAATAGTGAGACAAATAAAAAAATAGAACATTATAAATAAACAAAACACACTCCAACATACAAATGAGTCAGAGGAGTGTGTTGCTGGGTGATGCTGGATTGCAGAGCTGAGCTATTTTCAGATTTTTATGTCTGTTGGTCGTCGCCCTCAGCACCATTCCCCCCTGCTGCTGTAATAAAATGGTCTCACTGAAACTAATGACAAGGCTGTGCGTTGTTTTGTTTTTTTAAACAAAGTGCTATTGTTTGTGTAAATGCAGTTTAAGTGTGAGCAGGGTTCTGGTAGGCCTGCCTCCGGTGAAGTGCTTCCAACAGCATTTCTGTTGTAGCTGTTGAGGATTTTTCATTCGGGTCATTAGACCCGATTGGTTAAAAAAATAAATAAATGGATAAGTCAGTTGAATGAAACCCAAAAAAGCAGCTTAAAACCTTTTATTTGTGTAAACAGAGTCAAAGAACAGTGGACATTTGTCTGAACAGATTTTTACTAGAATGTTAATCTTTGCATTGACGAACTTTAACCAGTATTTCTTGTGCAAACTGTTGTTAATTAAACCCAAAGACTGGGCAAACACTGTTACTACAGCCTGAAACCAGTTGGAGAAAGGACAGTTTGCCGTGTTCCTCCAGTGTCAGTCTGCAGCTGACGGGAGCAGCCCCTTCTTGGCACCCTGGTGATAGTGACTCTCCAGCTTCCCTGTGTGAGACAAGKGGGGGAGGGGAGAAAAAAAAGGAAGGGTGGGAGGGAAGAGAAGAGGAAGGGATGAATCAAAACACCATCAAAGGGACAGAATGACCTTTCTGAGAGCTCAAGGCCGGCTGATTACAGGCGGCCTCGGGTTGATGCACAGAGACAGCCAGATGATGAAGGAAAAGACCAATGAGACCTTTTGTTCTACAGCAAAAAAAAAAAAAAAAAGAGATTAGGGAATGGCTTTTGTTACCAACAGAACAAGACGTACTTAAACTCAGTTATTCAGTACAGACATCTATTTAGCACAATTCACTGTCAACAAAGGCAAACAGGGGATAGAAAAAGGGAAACTTAAGCTGGAATATTATTAAAGTCAGAACTTGAATTAAATGTCACAACTGCTACTCTGACCAGACTGGGGAAAAAAAAAGGCTGAAAATAAAACTTTAAAATCAAATGTTGATAGGAAAGTGAATTGTGTCATGGTTTGAAAGGAGCAAACACCAAAAACAACATCAGAATGTTCAGGTCATGGGGTTTAAGACTGGGCTCCATCAGATTTATTGAAGAAAAATGATTTTTTTCAATATAAGTAATTTTGGATAAACCTCCAAACTATAAAACATTTTTATTGTTGTCAAGATGTCGTCCAGCTTAATTTCATGGTTGTGAAATATACTAGATTTTATTGATTGTTTGGATTTTCTTCTCTTGGTTTTGATCCCTCTTTCTTATTTATTATATTAAAATTTGAAACTGATCTTTATTTTTTGTAAAAAAAACAGGTAAAACCTGTTTTACTTTTTTAGAATATTCTTTAAATTCTTAAATAAATAAACAAACACTGTAAGGACAAAAATGAGTCATTTGATAACATGATGGTGTCATCAGCATAAAGAAAATAATTTAAAGTGAAAAATAAAATGTTAACATTAGCAAAGAAATTAGCTGGGGGTCAACACTCATCCCTGTGGGATGCCTTTTCAAACAAAATAAATGGAAAGTAAAACTAATTTTGGACTGAAAAAAGGAAACTAAAAAATGCAGGAACAATTATTTATTATGAATGATTACTCATTTAAAAACAATCATAAGTCTTGATTAGTTTAAAAAAATCTAAATTATATTTTAGAGGCAATAGTTGAAACATCAAGATGCCCAATAAACACGAATACTAATCTGTCTGGTTTTGCCATTTGCACCAAGTTTAACAAAAGCATGATTTATCGAATTTAGTTTTTACTCTATTTCTTGAAAATGAACTAACCTACTGTGCCTTTTTCACATTATTTTTTATTATTTCTGATCAGTTAAAGTTTGTCTGCGTTCCTGCAGCTTAGTGGTAAAGCCTGATTAGCTAATCACCATTAGATGTGTTACCACAGTATGACCTATGATTGCCTTATGATTACTGATCTTGAAGAAAGCCTGAGGGCTCAAACGTTGGTCTAATTAAATCCAAGTGAATTCAGACGGAGGTGTGGATTATTTCACACTTTCTTCTCATGCAGTCATCAGGTTCTACCCATCAGCACTTCATCACAACTTAGTGCAATGCTTGTCTAATAAAGCAAACTAAACTYGATGAAAGTCAACAAAATGCTAAGTTCTTCTAATGATGAACTTTAGCACATTTTATGAAGAGTGTTTAAGTATTTGATTATTAAAACTATAACAGACTTCTGAGTTGTCTTTTATCTAGTTTTATTGTGTTGGGTTATCTTCTGGATCTTAAAATGACATTTAGTTGTTCTGTTGTGTTTTGCTTGCTGTTCATATTTTCCTTGGTTCTCTTTTCTTTGACATTCTACCCTACTAAGCCTGTTCTGTTTGTAACCAGGTGCCTTTTGAATTTCCTCCTTCTGCAGCATCTTAGTGCCTGGTTTCATAAATTTATTTCAGACAACACTGGGCCACACCCTCCTGACTCACATGAGTGTAATTTTGAATCCTGCTCCTACACAAAGCATGACAAAAAGAAGTGTTTCAGAGTTTCAGTTAGCTGCTACATTGTAATCACCATTTTAAAACGTTTCAAGTCTCCTTGTGTTTAACGTAGCTAACTCTTGTACTGTACATTTAAGCAGACGGAGGGCAAAATTAGTGAATTAAACTGACGTGTCATGATCGTCATTGGTTTAGCCACAGTGGCCCAGACCAAATATTTACCAATGTTTTGAAAACAGGCTATGTTAGGATAACGTCCTACTTTGCCACGGAGAAAACAGGAAATCATGAATGTTGTTATTTTCATTGAGAGAGATCTATTCAAACCACAAAAATTGTGTTATTGTAGTAATAAACCTCATGGCTGTCAATCCATGAATTCTTTTTTTATATTTATAAAGAAAAACACTGACAAGAACATGCTATTATAAATAACTGTTCAACACCTTTATCCAACACATTTATCTGAGACAGTTGTCTCCATTTTAAGCAAAAATAGGCTTTATCTCAACATGTACAAACAGAACAGAAGCTTCTTAGAAGAAAAAAAAGGGGAAACGTTATGAGCAATTTTCTAATAAACATTACACAATGCCCTCATTTATCAGCGCTCTCCGCTCATGAATCCAAAGAATGTTAAAATCTGTGCATGTCTGCTGAGAACGCATCAGTGAAGGATTCACTCGTTAATCCCTCTGGATCCTGTTGTGGAAACGGGCTAATGGCACCTGCACAGACTTGCTGACAACTAGACTGTTGTATCATAAACATTAAAAACACCCATTGTTAACGTCTCTATGGATATAATTCGCTGTTTACAGAAAGCCTGTTTGCAGAGATGAAACAGCTGACACTCTGGAGGAGGGATTTTTAGCAAGTTGCTATTTATATAAATGCTTGTGGCGTGTGGTGTCAACAGAAACCCCCTGCAGCCACTGACCAGAGCCGACCTCCTAATCTACCGTAACGGCAACCTTTTTCTTGTCAATACAGCGTTCCTGATATTGATCACATTTCTCCATTAGGACTCCCATCCTCGCAAACTGCGCTCCGTAGCCTCTGTCCTATGCTGCGGAGCAACCTCGGCTGGATTTCAATAACCCGTGTCGACCCTGTCCTTAACTGCAAAGCAAATAATAACCCAGTGTCTTGCTGCCTCACACAGGCCTCCTGTTTGTCAAGCCACAGCGTGCGCAGGCTGTTTTCTCCATAGCTGAGGCAAAAATGGTGGGAAATGATACAAGTGTGACAGGCAGGGGTTGTATTTGTCACTTGTGCTTCTCTTTTCATGTCGTCACGTTATGGCTGAGCTCTGCGGGTAGCAGCGGCATAAACACAGCGTTTAGAAAAGTGCCGTTTGCTCAGCCTTTTCCAAGCCTGTCTAAATGGCTGTCAGTGTGTGTCTGTTTTGCCAGGAGCGAGTGCTGCTTAGGTGTGGAAACCCCTCGGGAATTTTTGGGCGAACGCTGCCAAAAAGGTTATCCGAGATTACTGTAATGATGCATTCATCCTAACAGACTTTCACACCAAATTTAAAGGGCGGCAGGCTTTTTTTTTTTGTTTGAAAATGTTTAGCAGACAAGTTCTGGGGAGTAGAAAAATAAATACTGGATGAGAAGCGCCTCATGATTATATCATACAAACCCAGTGACGGCAGTGGAACTCAGTGGAGCTGGAGTTAAGAGTTGGATTGCRCGAGGTTTTCTTTTGGGGAGGTGTGCAAATCCTTCAACTCCTCAAACTAGTTCTGTCCACACTTTTGTTTCTTGTTGAGTGGCGTGCAAATAAAAGCCTGAACCAGTGCGCGGAAAATCTGCTGCGGCGCTAGTTCTCGCCACAACACGATGATGTTTCTACAGGATGCTCTGTTTTAAAAAAATAGAGTTGATTTTCAGAGTYAAAACAAGTTCTTGGGAAAAGAAAGAGCACTTAGTTGTTTTCGGCACAGTTAGCCCCTCATGAATACCAAGCAAAGTGTAAAATTCCTCAAAGTACTATCCAATGCAACGTGTGAAAAGTCTTCGTGGTTTTTTGACGAGTCAGATCCTAAACACTGATACCAGCATGTTTATCCACTGATGAGTCATTTAACTACCTTGGAGCGAAACAAGCTGAGAACAGACACAGTGCTATATCAGCAGCTAAAGTGTGTTTATTTGTGAGGTGTTAAAATTTATGAAGCCTTTGCCACCTGCTGAATGTAAATCTACTCTATGCTTTGTTTACCTCTGCAGATGTGAATCACTGCACGCAGACAGGATGCTTCTATGACTATCAAAACAACGCCGTGAGAAAAAGGACAGACTTCTGTGTGCGCCTCTTAAAAAGAGGAGTGAAAATGAAACTGTTGTGGTCTGAAGCAGGCTCTGAAAAAGTAGGTGTTAAAAACATACAGCATGTTTGCGTGCATGTGAACGTACTAGCGGCGGTCTTCTCTCATCAGTCAGTCTGAAAGTGTTGCCCCATCACCTTTTAGTATCGTCTCAGCTTGCATGAAACCTCGTTTGAAACATCAATGCCAAAAATAAAGCACTAGGTGCTATCCAGTATGAAAAACCCCCCACCAAAAAACAGGTGGGTGTAGCTGAACCATGCACACGGGTCTGTTTTCCACAGTTTATTGTTGGATGAAGCTGCATCATAAAAATGAAAGAAGTGAAGCAAAATGATAGAGGTAACCAAATGAGTTAAAGAAAAAAAAATACTTCAAAGCTACCAAAAGGTAAAATGTAGCTGCAGGGTCTGCAGATCATTCTCCAAGGATTCATAACAACGAATGACCTCTTTAACATACCGATGGTTATGTGCTCTTTTGCTGCCATAAAACGATTTATTGTCTGCCAACAGCGAAGGCAGGCACAGAGCTGAAATGATGAAGACAAACTTGCCATTGTAAGCCAGACACATTAAACACACACACACGTCAAATGTTTGATACCAACGCTGATTAACTGGTGTACGACATAWAGCTAAGAATCATCTTTGTAATGAGGAGATTTCAACAGTGAAATTGCAGCAAAATCATCACTTGTTAATAAGGTTGGTTGTTATGAGCTAACATTACTGGCATGATAGTGAGAGTGTGTCGAACACTAAAATACGACATCTTGTGGCACTAATTGCAAAGTGCCAAACATTAATTAGTGACAGCTTTTCTGGCTCCAGGGTGTTGGAAGGGAGGCTCCGATCGATCGTTGAACTTTGGATTCAAGAGGAGCGGTGTGGCTTCAGTCCTGGTCCAGAGGACCAGATATTTACTCTTGCAGAGTTGCTGAGGGGGTCGTGGGAGATTGCCTCTCCGGTCTACATGTGTTTTGTAGAGTTGGAGAAGGCTTACTTACGAGGTGTTCCTCGAGGCATTCTGTGGGGGGTGCTGTGGGAGTATGGAGTGTCTGGGTTGCTATTAAGACTGATTCCATTCTTGGCACAAAGTCAAACTGGTGCTCAGTGCAGGTTGGACTCAGCCAGGGTTGTCCATTGTCTCCGATCCTGTCTGTAGTGTTTATGGACAGGACAAGGTCTCATCTCTGCTTTATGCAGATGATGTGGTTCTGTTGGCATCTTCAGGCTAAGACCTTCAGCATGCACTGGGGCGGTTTGCAGCAGACTGTGAAGCGGCTGGGATAAAAGTCAGTTCCTCCAAGTCTGAGGCCATGGTTCTCGACTGGAAACGTATGGAGTGTGGAATGCTCCCCTCCGAGTCGGGGGGAGTCTTTGCCTCAAGTGGAGTTTGAGTATCTGGGTGCCTTGTTCACGAGTGATGGTAGGATGGAGTAGGAGATCATTATTGTTTGGAGTCGGTCTAAATCAAGATGGCCACCACAGCTAATCCAAATYAGCAAACACAAAAATGGCCACAATCTGGTTAAATCTATAGTTATTTGTAGAACATATGGTGTGTTAGTAGCTCAGAGTCATCAACACTACATTCTCTGAGTGTTAACATATCTTGTATCTTGTATAATAAGAATAACGTAATTTTAAACTTTGGTAAGAAAGGGTGTGATATGCATCCAGCCCTTTGTTATCTTTACTCACTTCTTCCTTTCAGGGTTACTGGTGCCCATATCCAGCTGTTACAGTGTGAGGGGCGGGGTATACTCTGGATGGGCCGTAAGTCCATCACAGGGCCACGTGGAAACAAAGAACCATTCACTCTCTCACTCACGCCTAGGGACAATTGGAACATTCATGTTTTTGGTCTCTGGGAGGAAACTGGAGCTCCTGGAGAAAACCCACACATGCACTGAGAGAACATGCAACCTCTATCTAGAAAGGTCCTCAGCCAGGATTCGATCTGGCAACCTTCTTGCTGAGAGGCATCAGCTCTACAAACTGAGCCACCCAATCATCCTGTTTAAAGGTGAAAATGTTGGAAACCATATTTATTATCTTTCTTTAAAAGACTGCAACAGTTCAGCAAGTGTCTTACATCCATCATTACCTAAACCTATTAAAATATATCCTCAAGCAAACCAGAGAAAAATAATGAGGGTTTGTGCAACAAGTCAGTAAGAACCAAGGACAACATTTTTGGAGAACCGACGCCAGGTCCAACAACAGAGACAGACTCATATCCCCAGGAGTGTCAATCCTGAAAAGTTAAATATTCCACGTGTGAACATGACTGTTGTTAATGGCTGCCTTTCAAATAGATGCTGTGGAGTCAAGAGCGGGAGGGAATGCGAGTTGAGGAAGAAGGGGACGGTGTGAAAAAGTGGCTGGAAAAAACATAGAGGCAGCAAAAATGAGACACAAGAGATGGGGAGGAGAAGAAATGGGATGAGAGTGGGAGTGATGGGGGGGGCACATTGAAGGATAGAAGCAGAGGTAGGGCAGAGAGAGAGAGAGAGAGAAGGAGAAACAGAAAAGGCTGGAGCATCGATTGGCTGAGATAATTTGCCATTGATTGCTGCACTGTTTGGAGATTGCTGGAGAGAGGTTTATTGCCCACACGCTGCAGCTGGGGAGAAGGCCATAAAATAAGCACAGGTTGTCTGCAGTGAGCCAGCTCCATCAGCGAGACCGTAAAACGCACACCGAGCCACATACACACTTATACGTTCACTAGACTTAAATAGTCTCTTTCCATAATAACAAATGTAACTGCATGCATGATATTTCTATAGCAGGTAATGAGAGTGCAGCTCATTGCAGATGGAAAGTGCTCGCACGTAATCCCTTGAAAATCCAGGGGCAGGAGTGCAAAGAGTATTTATTAGAATGAAATAGAGGTCTGCTGACATCCTCCCTGACATCAATAACATGCAGTCCATCAGCTTCCTTGCAATAATAATCACAGGAATAATTGGCTGGTTGCTATTTCTCTTTCAGTGAGAGTAGCTGCCCACATACTGAGAAATAAAAAAAAAAGATGAATTCTGTATTCCTATTGTAATTTTTTTTTATCACGCACACACCTGCCCACACACTCCACCAGTCCCAACGCACCTGAATAATAAACCTAGAATGGCTATGCATACAGCATGCACTTTAAGCACAAGCTTTACACACCTTCTGAAGACACTTTGACATGAAGAAATTGCTTCATGCCTACAAATGATGACACAGAAAAGAGATGATAAAGTAAGAGCACCAGCAGCTCCAGTGATTGAATGTTACACCTTCAGCGGGATCTGTTACAGTGATTCCCAACGGGGTCCCACAATAACCAGTCGAGTGTCTGTCACACAAAAAGAATGAAGTAGTTCAGAGAGAAGAGGCTCTGACAGGCTCAAACTAAATTGCAGAAATCAGTGGTTTGAGTATTGACATGCTGCCAAGGAATACATAGCTAGGAAGATCCCATAAACGGTCTGCAGCGAAGCCCCTGAACCATCAGTTCAAATGTTTGAACAATCTACAAGGTGTCACACTGATGTGCYTTTAATTATCAAGAATTTTACATTTTTATCACTTGCCGTCATTGGTAATAGGACAATAATACATCTGCAACTTATTAACTTTGAGTCACTCTAATTCAAGATGGCTACTACAGCTAAGTGATCTAAGACGATATAAAGAAATGTCCAAAAGTCTGTCAGTTTTAAAGGGATCCATGATTAGTTGTAACACTAGACTTTATTTGATAAACATATATTTTAACTGTAAAATAGAGAGTGTAAAAATACTGTAGGCTGTTTATTTTTTAATAATTTTTAAACTAAAAGTTTAAAAATATATTACATAGATGGGGCCATTTTATTTACACGCAAAGCATTCTGGGTAAAATATGACGTGGATAGTTCCTCGGTGTGAGTGAGCTATATCCACCCTGAAGTTTAATTTTGGACAATATCTGAYGATCGACTCTTTTAAATGAAACCAGAGAGCGTTGACAGAGAGGAGAAGGTAGAAATGACTCAGCCTGTAACTGAAAATATGGATGGAGGACCTCAGTTTAGCTTGTTAGTTTGTTGCGCCAGCGCTGAGCTAATACATACTGTATAAGGCAATTTAGTGTCGGCGCTAATGCTAAAGCTAACAAGCTAAGCTGAGGTTCTTCTTCCATGAAGCAGCTCTGTTGTCCTCCAGCTGCAAGTCAAAGGGTCCAACCAATTCTATTTTTTGCACTTATGCGACGTTTATCAAATTTTTTAAAGACCAAGCTGATTTTTTTCAAATCAGACCCAGGTTCTTTTTCATACTGAATCTGATACATATCTAAGGTTTTTCAAAGCGTCCTCAGTTTTAGCAGTCACGTCAAATTTCATCCAACTTCTATGTCACTGATGTAGTGGTACACAAATGGATTCAGATATTGAAATTATCAATACAAAGGTCATGCAGTTTAATGCTTGGAACTCCACTCATCTTCGGCCACAGAACAGAAGTCTAGTTGCTTTGTCTTGTTTAAAATGTCCAGATTTGTCACATCCCAGATGACTTGATGAATTTTCATCAACATATGATGCCAACAGTGGTAATCTAGTGTGTTGGGAAGACGGGAAGCGGCGAGCTCCAATGTAAACAGTGGATGAAACAAGCACAGCAGATAATAATTCAGTCAGCTGGGATTTCACAAGTTGAGAATTGACCCCCACACACTAACATGTAGCATCCATATTCACGTCTGTAAACACAGCACGTTGCGTGTGATGTAGGGTTGGGCATAATTGTATCGTGTGCAATTAATCGTCAGAAAAACATTAATCGATTAATTTTTGGCACTTGACGATTAATATGAATAATGCCACCAGGCAGACTAAACACTTGGTGCTCCTCTCTGATTCAAATATGACCAACATTAAAAAAAAGTTGTGTAATTTATTTATCAACACAATTTAAAGTTTGATGTATAGCCCGAAGTCTGTAATTTTGACACAATTTGGAACAGAATTTTATGAAGAGCCATTTTTGTCCCTATAAATTGGTCATGTGACTAGGATATAAGGGTGTCCAGGTACTCCAGGGGATTAATCGTCAAATTAATCGTTATCGGCTAAATACTACAATTAATCGTGATTAATTTTTTTGCCAATATTGCCCAACCCTAGTGTGATGTTACATTTTCTGTATGCAGGTTGTTTCAGAGCCATAGACTGTTTAAAAGGAGTCTGATAGTGGTTGAATTGATATAATAAATGTGAGTGATCACACACAAATAAAAAATTAAGAGCATGTTAATGTAACTTACAACAAATAAGATTGCTTMGATTACATTCAGTGAGATGCAGCTACGTGTTCAAAGCAGCGTGGATACAAATCTGTCCTGAGCCAAACTAAAAGATAGACTACTCAACTGACTTGCCTCTTGTGAGACATAAGAATAATGGGTTGCTTCCTGTAATCTACTGATCAATGAAGCACCTGAAGATGTGTTTGCTTCTAAAAAAAAAGCCAGACGTAAGCAATACTCTGGCGCTGTTCATTGGTCATCTATGTGTTTATGTGCACTCAGACCGAAAGAGTGAGGACATGCAATCTAATGCCATTTGTTAAATGATGTACTTAGAGCTTGTCACTTGATCTGATAACCTCAAGACAGGTGTTATTACCAAGTATGAGTGGGTCCTATGGCTCAAGGGAATAGGTTATATCTAGCTTTAGCTATTTGGTCTCTGACATGTTGGTAGGTCAGCACAGCTAAAACGTTTCAGAGAAATCACATGTGGCAGATTTTCATATTTCAGCGAGCACAAGACCCACCCAGTGCTCTTTAAGGTGAATTGAAAAGGCTATGAGTCCATTACATGTCTGATATTTTCCTTCTTTTTTTTTGGTTATACGTCTCATTTTGAGTTCACCTCAGAATGCTGCCCTTTTAAATTTTTTTCTTGTCTGGCACAGCTTATACACCTCGAGCTGAAGTCATTCTGCATGTGAAACCAAGCTGACAGCCTCAAGCACTGCAGGAAAGTGGATGTGTACAAAACCCCAGTAGCCAGGGGAGAACAGCAAGAAGGGAGAGCGGAGGGGGTAAAAAAACTGCCTGGATTCCCATCTTGCTGTTAGTCACACCTAATTTACATTCCCTTCCTGTGCTGCCGAGCTGGTGAATTTACAAGTGGATAGAGAAGGTGCTGTTTGAGACTTGTGCTGGCATGCCGTTTGCAAGAGGTTAGGAAGACACATCAGCCATGCTTGCCACTGCAGAGAAAACAGTCTCTCCCATCTTTGGGTCTGGCCGAAGCTCTGCAAACCCCCCCCCCCCCCCCYCCTCGGCCTGAAGCCGTTCACGCAGACATGGAGGGGGCTGTAATGGCTGAGTGATTTCTACAACACACAGCGTACCGCCATTGAGCCGCTTTAGTCACGCACATGACAAGTCTGTCACAACTTGCCAGAAAAGCCAGAGTCTGACGAGTCGGGGACAGCGACGGCGGTCCTGGTTTGCGGGGGGAACGCGGAGCCGGGAGGACGCGGCGATAGATCGTCTACGATGGCATTTTCTAATGACTTGTTCTTTTAGTTTGTAGTTTGACCTTCAATGTTTGCCACACGTTTTATAAAGAAAGGCAGGTTAATTAAACGGACCAATGAGACAGCTGAGGCACAATGAATGACCACCGAGTTCAGCCTATTAACACTTGTGGGGAATAAATAATTGCAGTAAATAACAATTTGTCAAACAGTTGAAAGCTGATAACTGCTCACAGCTATAATACAGTCTATATCAAATTGTTATTGTTAAAAAGAATGATTCACGGTGCTGCCAGTTAATTTTATGGCTTGTTAATGGTTTTTAGCAGTCTGAGTCATCTACATCCAAGCTGAATCATTAACAAATCAAAGATGCTGCTATGGTGAAGCAAATTACATTCTGGAGGCAGCAGCCTGAAACTAGTAGGGCTCATCGCTATTATTTTCAGAGCTTCTCAGTTTAAAATGTTTGCGGAATTACATTGTAAGAAAAGTCACAAATCACGCTTGTTGCATTTTTACAGAAAGCACTAGAGTGTTTGGTATTCCCCGAGGTGCTTTTTGCCTCCAGCTGTTTCACTCTGATTCAAAAAAATGTGGCGTGGAGGCGAGGGGAGAATCTGCACATCTGTCCTGGCTTTTGTCTGTAACATGATTCTAACTCAAGACGCATTTCTTCTGTTTCTTCTCAGAAAGCTTGGCAACTCAGGCACTGCAAGCAAAAAGAGGGGGACATCTGCTCGAGCTAAAAAAAAAARAAAAGAAAAATCTATTAGGCCGGTACAGGTGGCAGTGCAAAACATTTAAAAGAAATGTATTCAGAGCACAGGTAAAATCAAAAGGTTGGAGCTTCTTGTACTGTATTTACCAGTGAAGGAGGAGAAAATTAGCAGTTCAAACTTGAAGATAAGCAGATAAAAAAAACTGGTGGGTTCTTCCTCAACCTCTTCTGTGTTTAACAGCTCTGACAGACAATGTTTTAAAAAGAACAAAATTTCATGCCGAGCAAACATTAGTCAGAAAAGCTGAGCTTGTACAAATGTTTTGTGTTCTTAAGCCGTGTAGATGGATCCCTGGAGTGTAATGTTAATAGGCTCTAACAGCACAGAGCTTAACAACACATAGATTATCACTGTTTAAAGGAAAAAAGTCCAGCTGGCAATAATCAATCTAATTGCATCAGCTTGATGGGTGTTACACAATGGTGTCACACAATGAGCTAACTGATTAAATGCTCCTCAATGCATCACACATAAATAYCTACTGCCTACCTATGACCAATGCTTAAATGACCAGTAACTCCATGGATTCAAAACATTTTAATCAAAAGGTCACAAGTTTCTATTTGCAGCTAATATAAAACCTCTGAGTTCAAACAAACAGTCGAATTATGGTGACAGTAGAGTTACACCACACACTGAATGATCACATGGCTCCAATAATCACCTTTTCTTTCCTCTTGGCCCACATTCACGTTCCCAACATACATGATACAGAACCTGCCAACAGTGGCTTAATTTCCTGTAGAACTGGACGACTAACAGAGCTCAGCTTTGAACGGTTTAAAGTCTGTCAACCAAACCATGTTGGACATGAACAGGCCGTCAGACGGAGACGTGTGTAAACTCAAAGGTCACTGCTTCTTTTCAGTYACCTGGAAATCAGTAAGGAAAGTTTCAAGAACTTTTCGAAGCTCAGTTCTGTCAGKTAAAAAAACAAACAAAAAACTAACAAACTTATCCCTTGTTTTGGGCTTCCTACTAACATTTCACTGATGCAATACTCAACCTATAAATACATTTTGTTTAAATGTTTAAAGCTTTACAGCTGAAACGGACCTTTGGTCATTCTGAAACTGGCTACTCAGACAAAAGTTGGCTTGCTAACAAGGCTATTGTTTTCTTCCCTACTGAAACAGTTCCTGTGGAAGATGACAGACTATGAACTCAGGTTATTCTATTGTAAAATCGACTTTTCATTTCCACTGKACGATGTCCTGTCCTAAACCGGGAAGAATAAAAGGTGAATCCAATGTGGGATGTTTAAACATGGCACTCAAAACATTTTTATAGTTTGTTGGTTTCTATGAGCCTACCCCCCAGCTCCAGACAAAAGGGGTTATTGGCTCTGGCCCAGTGGTGAGAGAGCATTGATTTGTGTAAGAGCCACAGCTTTCAGCAGATGAAAGAGAAAGAGCGAGCTTGAGRACTGGTTTACCAATGAAACCAGTTTTGCAGAACCCACTACCCTATCTGACCTTTGAAAAAAAATCTCTTCTTTTAAATTTAGGTTTAAAGAGCATTCTTTTTCAGAAAAATTATAACAACCTGAAACAAAACCAACAGGTTATTTTTTTTGCTTTGCTTTTCCTCTCTTCTCAGTTCAGCTCTTTTGATTCATCTTGTTTATAGTACTACTTTATTTAAAAAGCACTTTAAAAACAACTGGTATACGCAAACAATAAAAATAAATAAATAAATAAATCAATAAATAAACTGCATGTGTACACTGTAACACTGTTAGCATCTGTGTTTAGATTAGACCACAAAAGACGTTGAATCTGCTGTGGTTTCTATGACAGGTCACTGAGGGCTTTTAGTGTGAGGGAATATCTGATTTTTGTATTTCAACAACACACACGTGCACACAGAAACTTCAGTCTTGAGCATGAAAACAGTTACAGGCCAGTTTATTATCTGTAGAATGTGTAAAATGCATCTCAGCTGACCAAAGAGGTGATGTAGCACATTTATGTTCTGTGCCAGAAACTCTAATAAACTGAAAAGTAAGAGCAGCGCGAACAGCACTGTTAATGTTGTTTATACTTGAAGCACAGAAAAACTATTGACTGCAGTCGTCTGTAGTGTATGATTTCACAATGATGCCAGGCTTTTTTTTTAAAAAAACACTTCTACTCTGAGATGTGGATTCAAAAAGTTTTGCTTTCAAGGGATCCCCAATTAGTTGTAACATTAGACTTTATTTAATAAACATATATTTTAGCTGTAAAATAAAGACTGTAAAAATACTGTAGGC
>NW_013952411.1:4135909-4141440 GCF_001266775.1 Austrofundulus limnaeus | reverse complement strand
GCCCCGTCCATGTAAAAATATATTTTTAAAAATTTACAAAACTAAACAGCCTACAGTAATTTTACAGTCTTTATTTTACAGTTAAAATATATGTTTATCAAATAAAGTCTAATGTTACAACTAATCAGGGACCCCTTTCAGAGCAAAGGGTCAGTATTGTCCTGTATACAATAAATGAAATGCATCAGAAATGTTCCGGTTTAACTTAAAAAGAAGCGTTGTGTAAACAGGGCCCAAACAAGGTCAGCTCCCGTTCAAATCCCAGATTGCATCATGGTTGATGAAACAATTCAGACCAGCTCCAAGCAAAAAGAGAGATTACTAGTATTTGACCACAACTGAAGCTACTGATATGGATTTGCATGCAGGCCTCTAACTAACCAACTGCAGTCCATTACATGGCAATGACACCATTGAGAGTTGACAAATGAAGATTGATAGTGTGTGACTTGAGATTCCCAACATAACTTTATTTAATTCTGCCCTCAATTGTTTTCAAGCTGTTGCATAGCTTGCATGTGCTGCATTTTAAAAGACACACCTCCAATACAAATCCAGCTGCCCAGAATCCACAGAAAATCCAGTGGCAGACGTACTTCACGCATTTAAAATACATTTAACATCAGTTTAATAGAATTTAAAGCTGAATTTAGACACAACATTTAGTTAGTAAAGACGACAGCATAAGAGAGAAGGTAAGATTGCTAAAGACTGCACAGCTTTGATACCTAAAAAAACCCGAGTGAACTGTGTTGAAAGTAGATGCAAACACATATTTCATTTTTTTACTTTATATTGATTTTATGATTGTAAAAATGTCTCAGATCTTTAAATAAAGTTTTCAGGATTGCAAAAAAATGCTTGTAATGCAGAGACTCTGTTTATGGTTATACTAAAATTTACTCACTAAGCAGTAGGTACTGAAAGAAACACACAAGCAGATGAGTCTTTCCTCTGGAAGCCATGTGTTAAACTGTCCCAGCCTGTCATGGCTGACGTCTGACCCTTCCCATTACAGAGTGTTCTTAGTTAAACACCGACAACTTCAAAGAAACACTGGCACTGCCTGTTCAAGCACAGTTACTGGGAAGCCTGTAATAACTGAACAAGAGGGTTGATGAGTTGCTGGGAGTTGCCCTGCTAATGTGCCGTAACCAGAGAGAGCAAGTTTGCCCTGGAGCTACACGTGATTCTTAAACACACAGTCTGTACATCACAGATTATAAATCACTTGCCCTTTATGGACTTACAATAAGATGCTGGTGGCTCTAGAAGCGTTTGTTGCTGAAACAACAGATCAACCATGCAGAATCCCCTGAAATAATTATTTATCATATTGTAGCAGTTTTCTTAATCATCACCAGATATAATGTAAACCATTTAAATAACAACAGCAGCAGCTTCGGATCATTTCAAAGCATTTCCATTAAAACTTTTCATCGCTTCTTGTAGCCTTTTGGCACAAATTCTAAAAAAAGGTTTTATGTGGTGTGAAAGAGAGCACATGTTTTTACTAAGTAGGTCATCCGGTTCTTATTTTCATTCACAGTAAAGTCCACAGAGTAAAACAGAAAAAAAAAAGTCTAAAGTTTTAAACATTGTCTCACATCTTCTTCAAACTGTAAACACAAAAGAGTAAATGCAGGAAGTCCATCTGTTTATGGATCTGTTAGGAACGTCCCTGAGGTTCTGCGTTTTAACAAAATGATTTTTAGTTCAGGGAATTGTACAAGCTTTGCACTCATTTAAAAAGGAAACAAAAACTCTGGCTATTAACATTTCAGATTTTTCTTGTCAGTCAACTTAATCTGCAGCTCATTTTACTTTTAAAGGTCTTTTAATGGACAAACTACAAACCATCACATTAAATAAAAATGATAATATTTAGAGTAAAACTTTAATTTGTGATTAATGACGTTGTAAACATGATTAACCCTTTAATAATTTAAATAACCAAGAAATTGACAAAATTATACCACTGGTTAAAGAAGCAATTTCTGAGGTCAACCATGCGTATTAATGAACTCAGGGATGGACTTTCTGATTTGCATTTTCATTCTCCATTCCATTTTCCACTTCCCCTATATCACTACACTCTATTATCTATTAACCATGAAGGCACACATTAGAACTCACTGAAGAACCCAGAGGACATAATGAAAGGTGGGTTTTAACCAAGACAATCTAACAGGAACTCGGACACATTTTTAGTACCTTAAAGTTCATTTTGGTTTTCAATCCTCATTCCAAACTAAATGTTTGGTGATTAAAACATTTGACTTATTTGAGAGAAAACAAAACCTAAATCCATTTCATGTACTTTTGTAAAAAAAATTGTTTAAAAGAAATATCGACCCATCGTGTCTTGGGGGTTGGGTCTCGGTCCTCCACAGTCACTATTAAATATTCCATTGGAGAAATCTTGYATATACACGCATGTTCACAACCGCTCACAAACAGGTGTTCTGATCCGGGGGGTTCTGACWGSTCACTGAGTGTGTATATATGTCTGTGTGTATATACTGACAATATTTATGAATGTAGGCATGTATGTATGTATGTCTTTATACTGTATATGTATGGGTATGTGTACATTTTATATATGCCCTCCATGTATTTATCCATTTATTTTTCAGGTGAGCGGACAGATGTTGGGTGTGTGGTCCTGTGTTTTGTTGGTGTATATTTAATATACTTCTAATCGCTATTTCAATCTTTCTATCTTTCTAATTACTTCTCTCTCTGTTTTTCTTTCTGTCTCTATTTTCTCTTCACTTAAAAAAAGAAAAAAAAAGTCACTGATGATGAAGAAATAAATAAACTAAATAAACTAATATTTGGTTTCGTTTTCTACTGAAGTGACACAAAAAAAGAAATATTGACCCACCATGAGCACAAGCTGTGCCGTCTTGTTTCAAAGACCTCAATTGAGTTACAGCATGAAATAAATGAGAAAAACAAAACAAAACAAGAAGTGTTTGCRCACAGAGGTGCATACAGAAATTTGTTACAAACTCAAATTTAATTTGTACAGATTTCTTAAAGAAAAAGAGCAAACTTCAGCTAAAAGGGCTACGTTGCACGAGACATCAGTTCTTTGCTAAAAACTATGGTAGCCTTCACATCAATATTGCCTAGCCCACATGTTAGTGCAGGAATGTTTTGTTTATTTTTAGAATTCTTASATAATTTTAGAATTTAGCACCTGAAATCCCAAGCTCATTGCTGCCTCCTACCTCATGTTCATCTTACCTAGCTTTGATGCAAACTGGTGACAAAATCTGTCAGCACAGTCAGAGAGCCGCCTGTGTCGCCACACTGTCTCCTCCGTGCACAAAAAATGCACAATCCCCTTCCGCCAAATCTTTGATTATCCTWATGTTTTACTAGAAAATATCTGTTAGGGTTGTAAAGATGGCTGTATTTTTCTAACAGCTTGAACTTGCAGCTCTTCAGCAAAGAAGCTGAAGCGAAATGACACCAGTGTGCTGCAGCCACTTTTCCGCATGAACACGCCCACAAAGTCCTGACCAATCACAAAATACTTGGTGCATATCCCATGCAAGAAAAAAGTTCTGCCCAGAGGTTGTGCACAGAACAAGTTCTTGCAAGACCTGCTAAATCAAAATACACAATCTTCATTAAACAACCGAGTTCCCAATGTCCTGCTTAGTATAAATCAAGTTTTACAGTTCACAAGTCTCACCAGATCCCCAGTATCCACAGTTTTCAAAATACAAACAGATAAGCCCTTTGTTGACTTAAAATTTAGCATCACTTTAAAAATAGTATCTTGTGAGTATCTTGTGTGTAAAGTCCCATAGTTGATCTTGTCACAYGCTGATAGACTAGGAACAAATGGAACCATGTATTGTTCAATAGGACACTTAATAATAGAAATCTTTTTATATAGAACCAAAAGGCATGCAAGTTTCAAACAGCGTTATATTGTTTGGCATTTGTCAGTCAACATAAATCATCTATTCCCTGTTTGAAATGGAAATAATAGAACAATCTGGTAAGCCCTTCTGGCTTCCCACCACAGAGAGAGTTGGGCAGAGAAGTGACAAAGTAAAATGGGCAGCCATGCAGAAAAAAACATTTTGTTCTTTTCACACTAGCTACCATCACATCCTCTAACTAGAACAAAGTATTGTCACCAAAACAACAACACAGCTACTCCAAACCCTCTTAAAAACCCATCAATGCATGCTGTTGAAACAGCTGTCACATCTCAACTAATTAGAAAGGTAAAMTTTTCATATAAAAAAACCCAAACTGCAATCAAGATGATAATGTTAATCTTACAAAGTGAAAATAGACCAAACACTGAATGTTTCGGAGGTGTGAAAGATTGGATTTGCTGTTTAAACCTTGGAGATTACAGGCATCACAAGGAAAACAAAAACAATTAGTTGAAGTGACTAAACAGAAATTTTAATCAGTGTGTTTTGATCAGCTGAATCTTGATTCATATGTGAAATGTTGCATCAACTTCCTGTTAAAATAACACTCTACAAATTCCATTAATGTTCCTCTGTGCTTCATTGAGGCATACATGTGAAAGTGGCAAAAAGAGCCACAATTCAGTTGTTATATTGATAGAAAAAAATACTGATAAATGCCTAGCATACCTTGAAAGGTAGCATATCACACATTGGCTTTTATGCCAAAGTTTAAATTAAAATTGGAGTCATAGCAGCTTTGGTGAAACCTTATAAATGACAATATGGACAATGTCATACAGCTCACCAGATGTGTTCTTGCAGTATACCACACTACTCTTTACCCCTCAATCTGCAAAACTGACTGAGCAATCGCCATTTTTGTATTTCCTAAGGTCAATGAGCTCTGGTGGACATCTTGAACCAGGATGACTCCAAAATTTCTTAATGTGTAAATGTCCATCTAATGATTATTTGGAGTATCATTTGTTTTTTTATCTGTCCGGTGGTTCATGAGATATTTCGCAAACAGATTAACAAGACTGAGAACAACAATTACCGCCAAAGTTTTAAGAAAAGATATTGCACAATTTGCAGGACTCAAAGTATGAACTGTGAAWGAGTCCCAGCTTTCACGACAAATGTTTTTAGCTCAGTATCTGTAAAGTTGGYCGAATTATAGCTATATTTGTCCTTCCAAAGCTAAGATGATTGGGTTGTCGATATAGAAGTGGATTGGCAAAAGGTATCAATTGTGGGTATACAGAAAGGAATTACTTCCTAAAAGTTTCAAGAAATCCATTCAGTGCTAACAGAGTTGACGGCAACAAATAATGGTAAAACTGTACAGGTGCTGGTCATAAAATTAGAATATCATGAAAAAGTAGATTTATTTCAGTAATTCCATTTAAAAAGTGAAACTTGTATATTATATTCATACATTACATACAAACTCATATATTTCAAATGTTTATTTCGTTTAATTTTGATGATTACAAATGACAACTGTTGTGGAATACTTATTATGTATCACCTGGACACTGTCCACTTGTTCCTGTCCCTGTTCCTGTTCCTGAAGATATGAAC
>NW_013952411.1:4129216-4134349 GCF_001266775.1 Austrofundulus limnaeus | reverse complement strand
CTGGGTCTTCTTCTGTTTCCCTGTGTTGGTTTCAGAACAGGCTCCAATCGGGGAAGTGGAAGTTTTACAGGAAYATTTGATCCTGGAAAGGTAGCAGCTAGTTTATCCTCCGTCACTGTAGCTGCTTTTGAAACGAGAACGTGCGCGAATGCGCGCTGCGGGCAGTCACGTGGGGGATGGGCGTCAGAAGCTCGTTCACGAACAAACTTCTGTTTTCATTGGCTGTTAATTTTCGGGTAAGCCTGGATTTTTCTAAAGCCTGTAGTACCACCGGGAAAAGCAAGAGGACTCCTTTTTCCCCCATAGCTTACCTGTCTAATATCAATCTGTCAGGAGATAGTGACAGAGTGAACAAATATGCTAAAAATATATTTTTAGAAAAGTTACATACTGCACCTTTAAGTCTGATGTGTTTAGAGGAAAGGCAATTTAAGTCTTTAAAAGGTGAGTAGAATAATTTTAAAAATCAATACAGAATCTACAGTGAGCTAGTATAAGAAGGCAAGCTCAGGGTAATGTTTTAGAGCCTTTTAGTCACGGTAATGTATGCAGTTGCAGCAATTTGAATAGAGATGTAAAGATTAAATCCTGTTGATAGACACAACATGACAAGTGCACAACACAAGCATTTGTAAAGAAGCTATATAAAGGTGTTACTTTGAWGTGAAGTCAAGACATATTGGTTTTAAAATCTTTGCACTGATAAAATCCAATCAGTGTCATTGATTCATGAAAAGTCTGGAAGCAGTCAGCCGCCTAAAAATAAAGCTGAAAATGTGTAGTTATCTTTGTGCACGAAGAAAACACTTTCAGTACAACTCTTCAAGTTAAGAGTCAGCTGTGCAGTGGTTTAATTTTTTGCACTTAACACTTTTGGTTTTAGGAACAAAGGCTCAGGCCAGTTTGTCTCCACTGAACTATTCCTTTGCAGTTTTGATTACTTCATCCTCACCTTCTCCCACATCATACCCGTCTCTCTGCTTTGAACTGACTTCGTCACTGCCTCAAATCTGCCTTGGCAGCTTCCCCACTGCTGATGATTTCATCTACTTTTAATTCAGTTCAATTCAATTTAGTTTATTTATATAATGCCAAATCACAACAATTTTTGTCTCAGGGCACTGTACACACACACACACACGCACGCACGCACGCACGCACGCACGCACGCACGCACACACACACACACACACACACACACACACACACACACACACACACAAATGAATCTAAAGAAGCCAAAAGATTGTGTTGAATCTTCACTTCATCACAGCAGCACAGTGGTGACAGTGGAAAGGAAAAACTCTCTTTTAACAGGAAGAAACCTCCAGCAGAACCAGGCTCAGGACAGGCAGCCATCTGCCTCAACGAGCAAAACAAAGATAAAAATCCCCTGATCAAAACAAAAGAATTAAAAAAATTTAGCAATATTCAAACAAAATAATTAAAATACTTACCAAAAGCAAAAGTAGGCTATGCTGTGTTTTCTATACAAGCAGCATCTGCTTCAACACACCTCCACTGTGAAGAGTCTGAGCCTAAAAAGTATTTACACACCTTGACTGAGCGATTACAGGAGTTTGTTCTTTTGCTGGAGGATAAGAAAGTATCTTCATTCTGCTGTCAGCAGTAATAAAACTGGTGACAGTCAAGTGACCCAAATATTAATGACTTTGAACTGAATTTGAGCAAATTTTAAAATATGCAGGACTGAAAGTCAGAAAAACAGGATGTATGCTTAACAGGTAGCTGGAATGTACAGGTGGGTGTCATCAGCGTAGAAATGGAAACCACATTTCACTTAACCAAGCAGTTTGGCAAAAATAAAGAAAACATTGTGCAGAATTAGACCTCAAATGAAGAGAAAGCCTCCATGAAGATAATTTTCTTAAGGCATAAAGTTACAATGGCAGTGTCATATAAGCATGTAGGGTGTTCAGTATTTAATTAAAAACAGCTTTAAAACAAATTTGTACGTTTTAAACTCTCTTGTAACAGAAAGGTAATCTACAATTCTGTTCAAGTTAGCCTTCTCATTATAATTYCTTAGCCAGTTCCATTAGTTTTTCATTTTAATATACTTTCTTTTAATTGGAATTCCAAATTGTTTTTAATTTCTTTAAGTGTCCTTGGGTGTCTTCACAGGCACTAAGAAATACAATGCATTATTATTACTACTACTACTACTACTACTACTACTACTACTACTACTACTACTGTAGCAGCATAGTTGGTTTGAGCAAAACATGTTTTATTGCAACTGAGGACACCATTTCCATCCAAAAAATTGCACTAAGCTATTTTTGTTTTTGCATAACATTTTATTTTGCTAAAAAACTACCTTTCTGATATAATTTTTAAAATGATGCTTATAATGAATGTATTGGAAAAAATTACCAACTGATTACCCTTGAAAAGTAAACACAAACAGCTATGAAAACAGTAGAAAAAAGCAACTTTAGAAAGAAGTTCAGATAAATTTGAAAGGAAATTCTACTTGTAAATGTCCTTTATGCCTAATTATGAACAAATTTTGTGCAAAGTGTACACTCTTAGCATTTTATTCATGCGGTGACACTGCTTCTCCATTTCTTCATTTATAATTCACACTCTAGAGACATGAAAACCTCTTGTCAGGCTTCACACACTCGGGTGCCAAGGGCTTTAAAAAGCTACTCAAAACCTCAGTAGCCACAATGTCAAAGGGACAAAATATAAAGTGTAGCCTACTTTTCTACAGCCGCGATGGGACTCTGCAAAGGTGAATACAGCCATGTTATTAAAGAGGGTCCTTATAGCCTAAAGCGGCCTTGGCCACATCTAATTAGAATGTAAATGTAGTGTGGGCTAAGGATGGATCACAGAGGATAGACATTGGCATTTAGATTATGCTGAGACTAGATTACTGATGACACTGTGTGTTGGTGAGATAGCCTTTTAGAGAGCAGCTTGGCAACTGACTAATTGTGTTTCAGCACTTGCGATGTAAGCTGCTGCTGTTCTATTGCTGGTAATTAAGTAAAGAAAGAGAGGTAGATTGTTTTGCGTGCACAATGGGGACAATCTGTGACAAGGCTAAAAACACACGCAGGGATAAATGTATGTAAAAGCAAACGTGCGCTGTGGCAATCTTTTTCATCTATTTTTGCATTTTGCAAAAAAATTGAAAGGATGAAGCTCTTTTAGGCTTGAAGCTGCTCGCAAGAAATCATTTCACCTTCCTATGATTCCCCACTGTGTGCATATGCCACGAACAGAGCAGCTACGACCAAACAGCAAAACCAAAGACAGAGTGGAGACAGCAGAAAGGGAACGGTGGGGGTGGGAGAACAGAGTGGTAGGGGAGGGAGGGTGAGTACATTGAGAGGGAGAGAGCAGAAAGGAATAAATTGAAGCTGATCTGGTGCTCTGCATTCTGAGGAGGATGGATTTGCATATCTGTGCAGCGGTGCAGAGGGAGAAATGTGTCGGCGCTGACAGCAAGCTGAATATCTTAAACCTCCGCTGACACCCCCTGCAAGCACTCTCTCCTCATACTCTGATACACGGTGGAAGGGAGGCACTCTGACAAAAACACACACGCACATGCACGCACGGATGAGCACAATCACATAAAGCAAGCACACACGCTAGATTTAAGGTCAGGAGATGGGAAGCTTTGTGCATAGCTTTGTTCCTCCACAGTGATGTATAGTAGTGCTTGTTGTTTAACAGTCAGCTCCAGCACAAGACTCATCTCTGGGGAAACGATCCAGTGAGGCAGGCCATTCACTGCTGCCACTCTCACACTATTTATACTTCTATGTGTATATACATTGCATATATTAATGCACAAATAATTTTAAAAGCAGACTATGCAGGTTTGCGCACATGAAAGAACCGTACAAATCACTCTAAGTCATAAATGTTGTATAACATTGTTAGCTTGTACAATGACTCCTAATATGGTTTTAATAATACAGTTTGAAAAACTAATGTTTGGAGTCACACCTAATAAACACACCTAATAAAACAAATTTATTGCCAAGATTTGCAAGAAAAATTAAAATAAATTTCTTATACAAACATTTCTTATACACTTACYGACCTGTTCCTTTTTTATTTTCTTTGTTAAACTTCGAGCTTTACTAACAGTATTTAAAAAATGTTTGCTTTGATTTGAGTAATTTTTCGAGGTTTACCTGTCCAAATATACAATTTTAGGTACATTTTTGCTTTTAAAAGACTGTTTACACAAGAAAGCAACAAGCCTTTGAAAAAACATGAACCAACTTTAACATCTTAATGTGATACACCTAATCAACAGGTTTTTAAAGAGAAGCAACAATGTTTTATCAGCTTTGATCAATTTTAACATGTTTTAGCCATAAAAACAAAACATTATTCTACTGGGTCAACTCAGCTGGGCTGTGAACACACAATTCACTAAAATGAACTGAAGGCCTTATCCACATGGAAATACTATTGTGTTCTTTTTGTTGATGTTTCTAAACAAACCTTGTACACACAATGTGACCAAAACGTTAGCTTATTCCATAATCTGCTAACTAAAAATAAAACTATGCTGAACCAGGCCCACCACTGCACATCACTGTTACTAGAGAGGTTTTTATTCACACAGGAACACACACAAAAAAACAAAACAAAACAAAACAAAAAAAACCCCACAAATTCTGCAGTAACTATGCCAGGCTTTTAGGCAGCGCTGTAACACTACCATAAAAAATTTCAGCAAAAACAGGAAACAAGGCGTAGAGCATATGAAGCTGGCACAAACTGTAAATGAACAAGAAGAAAACGTCATGAATGGTGAACACACAAGCAAAAATCTAATACTTTTTGTGAACTGACAACCAAGTGGAATTTCAACTTTGTGTCATACGTATCAAACTCCAGGGCTATAAAAGTGTTGAGTAGTGCTGAYTGGGAGTCATGTCAGTCCAAATACGCATCCATAAGAAATTTTGTTCAAAGGGTTATACCTCACGATGTTCAAACCATATTAAGCTAAATTATTTACACACAGGTGTTGGTCTTTCAAAGCTACTTCCATTTTCTGTGTTTTTAATGTAGCTTAAAGTGTAACTTACCCCCCTGTGAAAAGATAACTCCGCCCCAAGGCGAAATTTGAAA
>NW_013952411.1:4121946-4126923 GCF_001266775.1 Austrofundulus limnaeus | reverse complement strand
ATCTGACACTTGGTTTTAAATAAATGCTGTTTTTGGGCTCCTAAGAAAAACCTTTTTTTTTTCATGTGAAAGCAAGGCTGGGAAATATAAGAAAAAAAAAACCTACAGAAAGCCCTGTTTTAAACACAAATGTGTTAAAGTGCAGATTAAGTTACCGGTAAACAAATCAGTCAGTGGTTTACCAAGACATGATCAACTCCCAAATCTCTGATAAAATATTATAAAAGATCCAGTTTTGTTTGCCAGATGGGATATGGTTGAGGCAGCACTCAAGATATTTAGATTCACGTTACATAAAGTAGAAACCATTTCACAGAGATCGGCTTTATTGGCTGTGGAAAAATCCTGCCTTGTACTTCCAAAGCCCACAAATTACCATGCTTAAACTTTGTTTTATACACAACATAATCATAAATGTACTTTTCATGATTTAGTTAGGTGTACTAAATCTTGGTGGGGGTATTCATCCTCAAGGCTCATCCTGTAATACCACCAGGCCCAAAGAGTAATAGTTAACTCTGCTAATTAGTGAGCCTTGGACCAAGTTGCTTTTTTCCCCTCAGACTGCCTTATTTCTTGTGATAGTGTTAATAAAAACAAAGTAAACAATAAATCCTTTAACACCAGCTTTATATTTTATGTGTGAACAAACTAACAAAACAAATTGTAATCAGCTGAACAAGTAAATTTGGGCAAAAAGTCAATAAATTTTCTCATTTTCAAGAAGAACAAAAAAAAGAAAGACACTTTAAAAAAAGCTGTAGTAGTGAGATCTTCAATCTGGGAAAACAATTTACTATAATCAAGTCATTAGTGGAGACACAAAATTAGGAGTTTATCTCTGTACAACAACCGTGCAGCCTCATTTATGGATTTTCAATTTGTTCTCTGAATAATTATGATCAACTGTGGCAACAAGAAAACAACAAGCAAAACATGTGAACAAACAAAACTGCTCAATTATACTCTAAACAATGCACATTGTAAAACAGTTCTCCTTCTCTCTTTCCTAACAGAATTTTTAGACCCTCTGTGTGAGATTACATGCCATCTACAGTACACGCAGCTCTTTGCTTTTAAATATTAAAAATGAGTGAGCAAAGCACGACGTGACGCACAAAAACGTTCCCTTTGATAGTCAAATCCAAAGATATTTATACTCTGCCAGACTATCTTTGTGCTGTCTATATAAACATCCAGAGGATATTTAATTTGGCAAYGTGCTTTTTCAGTTTTCAACGACATAAACAAGAATCAGAGGAAAGCGCTTTATTTTGGCTGACATTATATTAGAAAAMAACCTTCATCTCTCCTGTTTTGGGGCGCACCATGTGGAGCTGTACAGCTTAATTGCGAGGAAAGAGAAGAAACACTGAAAGGRCTTCCAGTCCTTCTGCATAACATTCTCACTACTGCAACTAAAAGCCTGCACCGACTGCTGTGTGCGTTTATGTGAGGGTGAGAAGAGAGGTGCTGGCAAGAAATATTAACAGTTAGTTCTTTAAAGGTGACCAACCTTGTAAATCAAATGTCCTATAAATGCTGTGCAGTTTTGAAGGTTCTTGCTCGGGCATTTGAGCACACATGGCAGTACGTTACGACCAGCAAATATCAGTAATCCCTTATGTCTAGTTACATAGATAATTTAGCTGAAGTGTGTGTTGGTTCAAGGTTATGTTCTGTTTTGCTACTTGCTGGAAGACTGCRAATCGGTCTGTTAAACATTAGTGAGCGCCCCTCTCTGAGCAACATAAAGAGTAGAAAGAGGAGTGGTGAGAAAAGCTGCGTGAGTGTTGAGTGGCACTGTTTATAAATGTGCAAGYTGAGTTGGAGGAGGTGCTGAGTCGAAAACCAAAAGGGAAGCAGCAACGTGGTGGACGAGCTCTTTGGCATGCCAGAGGCACGATGACATTGATCCAGCAGACCTCCCTCCACCAGTCTCCCTGACAGAGGTAACTGAATTGTTCATAAAAATGGAAATTGAGCCATGTTAGTCTCGTGTGCTCAGGGCTGACACCTCATCCAAAAAAAAAAAAACAGGCATGCCCACACACAGATGTGCCAGAGTTACTCAGAGCTACATTTCACGCGTGTCAAAGATTTATTAGCATTATGGAAACATCATCTTTCAACCATTCAGTGAAACTCAGTGTGTTCCTTGAACAATAACGTCCATACACAAACATTTCCTCCAGCAGTGTGTTTCTTTGTTACTCGGGCAAAGAAACACTTCAAGCAGATGCAGAGCAAATAAACAGAAGCAGCTGTGGGAAGGGGAGACAGGGTGAAGGAAGTAAAACCCTTTCCTGATTAACAGTTTGCTGTCATGTGTATTGTGATAACACTTTGAAAGACCTGCATTTCAATGCAGCATGGGTGGCTACGGTGGTGGGTAGGGTTGATAACTGCAGCACATATGCCACAACATGCAATTACCCCCCCTTTCATGCATCGCTGGTTAGCTTAGCAGTGTTTTGTGTCACATGCTAATTACCAGCAACTACTATACGCATGTGACAAATGCTCAACGAGAAACAAGGCTGCTCAGAGCATCTATTTCAGAAGCCGGAGCAAACATGGCTATGTGTTAATGTTTCATTCATCATAAACCTACAGTAAATTATGATTCCGCTACAAAAGCATTGTATGCACTAATCCTATTTTACAGTTTCATCAATGTGGACAAACGGAGGAATCATCATCTCTAAAAATAGACAGATACTTAATCAATTTAGCTCTCCCACTGTTTGTCTCCTTCAGCAATAAAGCAGGCTTAACGGTGGGGCAGCAGATGCTATTGATTTTCCTGAAGAGTGGGGGCAGGGAGACTCAAGAGGAGGAACAGCTTATGATAGAAATTTTCTAAATGACTTGATGCTTTTACAGGGAGCTGCGTTAATGGGGGCTTAAGTCTGATGAATTATATGGCTCACGTGGCCATGGTGCAACCTTTGGAGAGGAGGTAGGACTTTGGGCGGCGTCAGCACTGCAAGTCGTTTCGTAATAGATGCTGGTTATTCCAGCGTTGTCTGAGAAGAGCGTGATGAGGGCTCTGATGTTTACAGTTGATAAGATGAACTCTGTTTACTCTGAGGGAACGGTGGTTCAGTTGCTAAAGCTGATGATTCTCAGCAAGACGGTCACCAGATCAAATCCCAGCCGGGTACCTTTCTGTATAGAGCAGAGGAGCCCAAAGTGGGGCCCGTGGGCCAAATTTGGCCCGCCAAGCCATTTGATTTGGCCCACCAACAGTTGCCAAAGTTACAAGGTTGTAACCTGTTATCCTATGTAGAAACACAGTGTTTCCATTGGTCAAATGACTATATAAAAGGGCTGTAGTGAAGGTAGTTTTCTTTCATGGTGCTGACTTTATCTTTGATTTATTAGGATTAAACATGAAACATGAAATGACAAGAAATATTTAGATCAGATTTTACCACACATGTAGATTTTCACACTTTATAAGGCCACAAAAACTCATATTTTATCAATTTATGAAATGTTCCATGAGCATTTGCTACTTGAGTATATGGCAGACTTTCTCCAAGTGCACAAACCAAAACAAAAGAGGGTCATTGCATAGCTTGATTGTTAAAAATAAAGGACTTTACTTTAAAAAAAATTATATTTCATGTATTATATTACTGCACTTGGCCCGCAGCCGTGGATAGATTTTCATTTTGGCCCCCTCGGGGAAAATGTTTGGGCGCCCCTGGTATAGAGTTTACATGTTCTCTCTGTGCATGTGTGGGTTTTCCCCGGGCACTCTGGCTTCCTCCCACAAACGTAGCTCTAAGTTGTCCCCAGGTGTGAGTGAGAGAGTGGATGGTTGTTTGTCTTTATGTGGCCCTGTAATGAACTTGAACCTGTCCAGGGTGTACCCCGCCCCGCGCACTGTGACTGCTGGATGTGGGCACCAGTGACCCCTGTGACCCTGAAAGGAAGAAGCGGGTATATATAATAAATGGATGTTTACTTTGATGACTACATACTGATGTAGTTTGTGAAAAAAGAGTGCAAATGATGAGCTGAAGAACCGAGGAGCACCGTGTGAATTCCTAAAGTACACACTTCTGAGATCTAAGGAGTCATTAACATCCAAAATATTAATATTGATTAAACACGAATGTGTTCTTGCAGTTATWAAAGTTTCACTAAAAAGGAAATGCTGACAGGCAGAATGACAGCAGAGAACTTGACTTGAAGTTCACTGCAATATTTATGAAGTTTGACTGAACTCAACAAAGGAGCAACCAGACAGACGTTCTGCTCTAAAATTATAAATGAAAGAATTAATACTAAAGTACTTTTCTCCCCAGCTGCCAGCATTATAAATCCACCTTCTTAAATCTCAGCTGAGATGTCATCCGTAGAAAAATGTGAGCGATTAGCTTCAGCTTTTAATAACAAACTTTTTGTAATTAGACAGAACATCAATGMATCACGATCCAAAAATGATCTCATCCAGCAGCTCTCCAGAAGAACAACATTCATCGCGTCTCACTTTGAGATTTAATCTAAAACAGCTGGATTATATCATCAGAGAGCTGAGGTCATCCACCTGCTGTTTAGATCCCAGTCCTACAACATTTTTAAAAATCATTTGTTCACTATATCAGCTGAGGTGTTGGAAATTATTAATTATTCTCTAATAGCAGGGATTTTCCCAGCTGTCATCAAACCACTTTATCAGTCTAGATCCAGCTGTGATCTCTAATTATACGCTTTTTTCCCCAAATCTACATATTCTGAGGAAAATGCTTGAAAAACACTTAGATTAATTGCTACCATAAATGTCTTTGGTATTCATCAGTCTGGTATTAGGTTCAACTACAATACGGAAACAGCACTTAGTAAAGATGTAATATAGATAAACAAAGATCCCAAAAAAAGTATTTATATATACATATATATGTGTTTATTTATTCATGTATATACATATATATGTGTTTATTTATTCATGTATATACATATATA
>NW_013952411.1:4112211-4120482 GCF_001266775.1 Austrofundulus limnaeus | reverse complement strand
ATAATATACACAGTAAATACCAGTCCTTGCAATTTTGAACCTCAGAGATAATTTTGATGAAGTCGTTAAAAATATTTTATTGAAAAGTTCTGAAACAGACTATCCCTCGATAGTGACTTTAATTTTAAGTGTGTGCTGTTTGTGGCATACCACAAGGTTCAATTCTTGGTCCAGTTTTATTCAGTCTTCAATGCTTCCACTTGGAAGCATCTTTCAGGAATAACTTTTACTATCATAATTTTCAAAACAATTTGCAGTTGTCCATTTCATTATTGTCTGCTAATACATACAAGGTATATGTGTGTGCATTTAAAGTTTATGTTTTTATATGTTTTGTTCTTACTGAAAAATACAGTAGTTTACATGAAATGCATTTTCTAAATAAAACTTGACTTAACTTTCAGGATCATCCTTTAATGAAAAAAGCAATTTTATGTAATTTGGATCTGCACAGCTAAAACTGAAATAGAGAGTATAAAGATTGTACTATAAGTGTAAATGTATATAAAGGTGTTGCTTTGGTATATAAAATTATGACTTAAACAAGTAATTTTTGCTAATAAGGCATTCTTTCGAATTATTATAAAATGTTTGAGCCAAAGCTGTTTTATTTGCCTAAAAAGAGGCAAAGCCTTTTTAGCCTGAAGCCCGACTCTGATAGGAGGACTTTTATTTATCATTTTCTAAATTCACAATTCTTCATGACAGATGTCACAGCTGATAAGGTACCAACTATTGATAATTAATTGACAGACCAAAACTTCAACATGGCCATACTATTCATTTAACATTTGAAATTCTGTTCAAGTTCATGTCTGTCACATCTAAGATATTGTTTTAATAATAAAACTCGTGAATATGTAAATGTTTTCTAGAATTAAGCACAAATATCAATTCCAAAATCCCCAACAAAAGATTTAATTTTTAAGTGATATGTTTAATTTTGGTCATTCTTACAAATACTTGAAATACTGAACTTTTGTTTTACACAAATGATGAAGACTCAAACAGATAAGACCGTTTTAAATTATTTTTATGGAGGAACATATGAAACATTTTTCTTGTTGTGATTTTATGTGTGTCTGTTCCTCAGAAGCAAACAGCTTAAGAGGAAAAAATATATAAAGTGTTTTGGGGCTCGCTCAAAAAAGAAAAAAGGAGCTATCAGCAGGGTTTTAGCCTGCAGGTCTGCGTGTAAAGTGGGTCAACTGAGCTCCTGGAGAGCTTAACAAGCTGCTAGAGGAATAAGGCAGCACATTTGGTAATTAGCAAAAAGAGGAAGGCATGTTTGAGGGAGCGGGGGTGCAGGAAGAGCTGGAGCGCAGATGACAGAGTGAGTGGGTGTGAGGCTGGACTGCTAACATTCAACCAAAAGAATTTAAAACCCACATAATTTCGATCCAACTCATCTCTCTTTTTTTTAAATCTACAGCTGTGGCCACATGCATGGAGTGCTTTACTATGTGTCTCTCTAATTTTTGGATCTTATTGGGATCAAATTAGGAGAGCTGGCACACAACAATATAGTCTACATTCAGTGTTTGCCAGGGTAATCCCATTCTTATCAACAAAAGTAGCAGGGGTTTAGCTCATTACAATGATATGAAACAAGAAACAAATCCAAATAATTATATTTATTTAAGGATATGCAATAAGTTCATACATTTCCTGGTATCTATATGTTCCTTGGTACATATGGTCAACCAGGGTTAACAATGAAAGTCATGAAAGATGCTTGGCTCTCCCTTCAAATGTCTTTTAAAACATATGAAAAATCATTAAACTACAGTGCTGACACTGTACTGAAGAACATAGAGGCTGAGGGAACATATGCATATATACAAWGCATTTCGGCACTACTAATACCAGTCCACAAGTCCAAAATAAACTGAAGAATAACACTGAATAACTCTCAAGTGCATAAAAGTAAGAAAATAATTCATCCTGTTTGAAATCTTGCTGGATGTGGCAGTTCAAAAGTTATGACTTCAACATCATCAAAAAACAGGAGAAGATAGGACAGGGCAGATTAGAACTATAGTGAKTTACTATGATGGCACTTAATGATTTAGCTAACGTTAGCATAACTGATAGCTCTACTTCCAACAAACACTGTTTTCTGATGGTAAACTAACAAAACTTATAGACGGTTGGGTACAGCACCAAGTGATTGGTCACTGAAGATAAGATCTTTGACACAATTGTCCTTCTGTTCTGCCATTATGATCACTTTTTGATTTGCCCGCAGTTTCTTCTGTGGTTTGCAGGCTGGCACCTCTTCTTCAGTAGTAAACAAACCACAGACAATAAAAGGAATTCTACTCCCAGCAACTCATGTAATGCATTGCAGTTACGCATGAACATTAACGTGGGTAAGTAATACGATGTGTCGACATTAAAATGCAGACTTATTTTTATAATCGTCATCGATTATGTCGACTAATCGTTGCAGCCCTACAGGGGTTCTATAAGGATTTGGAGATAATAGGTCTACCTGGGAACATAGTGATTTTGGGGATATAGGTACTGGGAAACTGGGATGAAGCCTATGTAACATTTGGTATTAAAATACAACCATGCCATGAATTGAGAAAACAAACAAACTAATCTTTTGCAGTTTGATAGAAAAAGTAAACATATGAACTCATGTTTTTTTTTATTTTCCTCTGTTGACAAACTCTTGGAGAAATTCGGAAGAAATTCATTCCGAAGTGGTCAGACCATTTCCACAGCTGAAGGAAAAAGATCCATTTGTAACACCACTGTAAGCAGTGGGGCTCAGCTGGACTCGTCTGTGTATATTTCTGCTCTTTCCTGAAAGCCCAGGTGCTCTTATGCAAAATGTGAGGGAGGTTACATGAGGCCAAGAGAGAAAGGAAAAAAAAAGATTAAAGAGCTCATACAGTGAGAAGCTGAAGATGGAATTGAAGCAAAAGGAAGAAGCACTGTTACCTTATTTATCACAAGTGCAGGCTTAAAATAAGTTACTCCCAATGTTTCATGTCAGTTCAAATATCACATCAACCATCCTTCCTTCCTTTTCCTGCGGGGTTCTTTGTCTCCATTATTCTTAAGACCAAAACTCAACAAATGTACACGTTTTACAGTGTTAGTCTTAAATTACAAAAATGTTAACATTTGGCCATTTTGATCTGACATGAATGCGAACTTGGGCTCTTACAATGATTTACCTTTAGCTTATTTTTAATGGTAATTTATTCAATTAGTACAAATATTGACAAAATTTTAAATTGTAAAATAAGTTATGAGTTCTTATTGTGTCCACATGGAAACAGCATTTTATGAGCTACAAAACAGTACTTTAGAGAAAAAAAAAGTCTTGAACTTGGGATAAAGCAACAACAAAAAATATATGTTGACTGAAAATTTGTTACTCCTATAGTGAGGAATGAAATTTAAAGATATTTATCATAAATTCCAAAAACCGCACAATTTTTTTTTGAAACAATACCAAAGCTCTAAGCTAAGCTAACCCTAACCACCAAACGGAACAACAATAATGGCTGCTTACAATGCTTGCAACTTCTGTTTATGCATTCAACACTGTTAGCARAATTCAACCCTCGAGCTACACCTGTTACTGAATACTGTGCCTGAAAAGTGTGTATTATGTTTGCATAATTGTTTTCTTTTTGAGGATGAAGATGTCTCTAATAATGGTGTATTTTGTTTTGTGAAGTGAAAAATAAAAATATTGTTTCGGGAAAACTGTTTCTGTGTGGATATGGACTAACTCTTCAGTACACAAACCTGTAGAGAGGCGATGGTTCTCAACTAGGGCTGCATATTAGGAAAACCTGCTATGTGAGATAATGGTGCTTAATATTGCGATGATGATATGTCTTGCGATAAATGAACAAATACTAAGTATGTACTGATGATCCATGTAATTAGCCAAATACAGGAAGGGCTCCATTTGATTGGTGAAATACTTCAAGCTGTGGTCTGAGTGACAAAAAGCATAAATGTCAACTTTTGAGCAAACCTTTTTATATTAGTTTATGCAGTTTTTTGCAGTATGCATATTGCACAGGCTGTTATCGCGACGACAATACATTTTTGATATATTGTGCAGCCCTATTCTCAACCATCGATGAATGGTAGTAACTAAATGTGGATATTGAAGGTCAACAYCAATAAAATGGGTGCTGCATGAAATAAAGTTTGTGGCTGCTTAAAAAATGCATTGAAATGTTTGGTATTGTTAGTTGTCTTGTTTGTGATTTTTTATTTTTATTTTTTTGTGTTCAGAGGAGAAGAATGTTGACATGAATGACAGAATGTTAACTTTGTAAGTCTCCTTAATGATTTTGACCTGCAGGTCAGACAGATTATCTGAGTCTGATCATCTGAGCATTGAAATATTCTGAGCTGAAACTGCCTTTCACCTTTGCCCCCTGACACTCTGACAGTCCGTCATGCTTTTGACAGTCTTTTGGCTTCAACTGTGTTGTCTAATGCAGAGAGCATGTTTGTCACTTTAACAAGTAGACCAGTTCAGTTGGTAGGTAAAGCAAATATCTCATCAGCTAATTTGGTAGCAAAGAACTTATAGTAAAACTTAAAAAATAAATATCTTCTGACATATAATGGGAGTCTACGGGAATGAAAAGTTATTGGAGTGACTTTAGCCTATTTCATGAAATGCTCCACTTGCTGCTGGTTCTGGTTGTTGAATTGAAATGTCAGAGTTACATCAGATTGATTTTCTGAACATGGCATTAACTTTTATGTAGTCAAACATCTTCCACAATCACTGGATCCCAACCCAGTAGTGCATTTGCTGGATGTGATCGAACCGAAAATGTGAAAAATGTCAGTCCTACTCAAAAATCTGCAGCAACTGTGTGACGCCATCATGTCAGCGGATCGAGATCTTTGAGAAATGGTTCCAACCCCCTGTTGAATTTATGCCCATTCCACATAAAATACAACATTCACTTTGTTGTAGGTCTATAAAATAAACAAAGCAAAAGATGGTTCTACAATATGACAAGCGATGTGATCTTTAACTCAAACAAATGAAAAATTCACCCCCGCTGCAATAAAACTCAGAACACTTTTAAGCGAGTTCAAAGAAGAGAAACACAAATTGCAGGAGCAATTTTCCTTTGAGCCTCTTCCAGTTACTTTAAAACTCTGAAAGCTTTTTTTTCCATTCATCAGAATATAGTTGAGCTTTTGCCAAAGAGGATTGTGACTCGGAGCCAAAAAAATATATTCTCTCCCCAAATGTTTTAGCATATTTCTTGTTTATATGCCATCTATAAAAGTAAAGCACAATATCATAATCACATTTTACATCTGACAGTTTTGTGAGTTGTTTATTCAAAGACGGTGTACAGCACACAAGAGTAACCTCAGCACTTAACAGCTTGCAGCCTTCATGAAAACATCATCCCAAGTGTGCAATGTTAATAGCTACAGCCGCTTTGTCATTCTGAGGAGCAGCTCAGCTCTGTGTATCTTTATACTCTCACTGCATTAGGAAACACACAAGTACATATATGAGGAACTAATGCATAATTAATGCTTTTATTAAGATAAAYGCAGCAGATGAAAATGTGACAAAGCGTTTGAAACGGCTTGCTGGTAATGAAAGGCAAAGGAAGAGAAGTGTTAGCTGAGTGTGCAGTTCCCTTTAATTTAAAGCACTGTAAAGCAGGTTACAGCTCATTGCTTAGCCGCCCAGCAAGAAAATTTACTATTTTGGTTCAGTTTTGCCACAGACAGTGTAGCTTCGAGCAAAAAGCTTTTAATGCCATTATGTGCTTCCTGCTTGGCAATAAAATAACCAGGAAAAAGTATTAGTGAGGGGCTTGTGAGCACGGTAAAGAATTTTGTTACACAGCAGCCAAATATTTGTCTTCAAAGAAATGAAGACCCAAAACAAGGCTAGCAATACAGAAGATCTTCATTTACCTGATAAAAAGGATATATGTCTAAATTAATTACAGTTAAGTAACAGCTTGTTGGAGATATCAGCACTCAGAAACCCGGTATTTTTTCAGCTCTGGTTTCACGTAATTAATTTTGATCAAATCGATAGGCTCCAGCCTCTGACCGGATGCCGAAGTACAGTATTTCATTTTTTGGAACGATGCAACGTGCTAAATCTAAGTATCAGCATGAGTAAATTTGGCATCAATACAGTCCCCGAACGCTTGACGTTACTATATGTTTTCCGTGGATTCTCAGTCATCCAGGACATGGAAAATTGAAAAACAAAAAARAAGCAACTGGACTTCAGTTCTGTAGCAGAAGACGTGTGGAGCTACAACATTTAAAGTGCATGACTCGAGGTYAGTGAATCGACCCGCTCACCCCCACCTCAGATGTAAAAGTTAGATGAAAYGYGACACGAGCSTTCAGAKTGAGGTCGCTTTGAAAAACATACTGAAAAGATCTTGGTCGAATTTGGAAATAAAACAAAAATATCTGATTTGCTATGTTCAGACTCTCATGAATAAATCCGATATCTTCAGTTTCCATTTTTGCATAAAATGCTAAAAAAAAAMCTGCAACGCAAATTAAAATTGCATGTGCAAACAAAAATTAAGGGGCTTTATTGTAGCACCGGTAAGAGGACTGTTAAAATACTGAATCGATAAGCAATATTGATAAGACTATTAGCATCGATAAAATCTTAGTGATGCCCATAGTCAGTACAGTTGGTCCCCTTTGTGTAATGGGTTAATGCTAGCTCMTTTTTTCAGTTTTATATAATTTTTTCTTAATAATAAACCCTGAAATGAAATGTTTAATCATAGATAAAAGGAAGAAATGATGTAAATACAAAACTGCAATGATAAAAGWAAATCTAAAATCCTTTGTGGAGCACAGGTGAAGAAGATCATCATGACTGAGTAAAAGAGTGTAAAAGTAAAATAAATCATCATTACTTTTACGGTGACTCTTCAAACAAGGGAAAAACTTAATCTCTGAAAAAACTGCAACCCATRCATGCACACACTGTAATCCAATGGCCACTGCTCAAAACAAACATGTACATTTATACCCTTTCTGCTCTTTCCYCTCTGTCACACACCTGAAAATAAATCAAAGATACAATTCAAAAATAAAAACCTCAGTGGGATGAGACWGGCTGTTTGTTCAGATTACAGGGAACTTTGCTTTTGCAGAAAAGCTAATGCAGTACAACTTTTAGAAATTATAAAWGCATTTGTATTATGAATGTAAACCTTTACTTTCAGTTAAGACATTTAAAAGCTTGGTAGTAAAAAAATTTATATTCTCTGATAACAATCTCTTCAGAGGATTACTTTCAGCCCCTGCATGCTGCCAGAATTTGAATAAAGTWGCACATCTCAAAAGAACAATATGTCAGTCACCCACTTCTCATCTTCAGTAAATTTTTTTAGTTTCTTTTTTGAAAGCGGGAAGTATTCAGTATAATGTGGTTGGATCGATAGATTTATGGGTCAACAGAAGGACTGTTGGATAGCCAGGGATGTAGTATTTCTTGTTTTTCTGTGTTTGTGCTCAAACCCCTCCACCACGTTAAGGTAGCGATTCTGCGGAGAGGACACGCACACAGAGAGATGTAATGTAACTATGCACAAATACTTTGTTACTAATGTTTGATATCTATGGTTGAAACTGTTTCGCTGTCGTCTTTTTGAAACTTCTGATTTCAAAATAAAATCCACGTGTATTGTGTGTGTACATATGCTTCATGCTACATGTTGCAATCTGCTTCCCAAACAAAACAATACATTCTGACAGCATTTGTGTAGAAATATATCCATATATCGATTAATATAGCTTGGATTTCGAAAAAAATTTTCCACCTTATGGTGTCTTATTTTGAATATATGGATGTTGTGTTCGTTTCTTGTCCTGTTGGTGCGATGTGATCTTTGTAGATTGACTCCAGTGCAGCTCCGACATCCGGCAAAAATAGGATCGGTTCTAATTTTGCCGGATCGCTGTCCTCTCACCACCAGTGTAAATACTTTCATTGATTAAAACGGCTGCGTATTTGCTGTGGAGGTCGGGCTGCAGCGGAGCGGAGCGGAGACGCATGTAGAGTAAATTAGGGGTTATTCCTACTCATTTCATTTTTTAAAAAAGTTAGAAGTAGAAAGTCGTTACTAGTGATGCACGGATATGAAAATTTCAGTCAGTATTGATATTCAATATTAATACTGTATAGTTCTTATGGCCGATAACCGATATTTACCAATATTACACAAACACACAAATTATATATATATATATATATATATA
>NW_013952411.1:4101016-4112201 GCF_001266775.1 Austrofundulus limnaeus | reverse complement strand
ATATATATGTGTATGTATATTAAAAAAACCTCTCTCACTCACCCCCTTGCTGGAGTGGGAGGTTCTTCATCTCCAGCTCGGGTCCTCTACCAGAGGCTTGGGAGCTTGAGGGTCCATCACAGTATCTTAGCTGTTCCTAGGACTGCACTCTTCTTGACTAAGACGTCTGATGTTTCTCCAGGTATCTGTTGGAGCCACCTCTCCAGTGTTGGGGGTCACTGCCCCGAGTGCTCCGATGACCACAGGCACTACAGTTGCCCTACACCTGCCAGGCTCTTTCTAGCTCTTCTCTGGGCCCTTGGCATTTCTCCAGTTTCTCGTGTTCCTTTTTCCTGATGTTTCCATCATTTGGGATGGCCACATCGATCACAACAGCTGTCCTCTGCTGCGTATCAATGATCAAAATGTCAGGTTGGTTCGCCATTACCATTTTGTCTGTTTATTTTTKGAAGTCCCACAGGATCTTAGCTTGGTCATTCTCCACCACCTTGGGAGGATGTGGAGAATGGCAAACAGGCCTCAGGAAGTGGGGGTCAGACTAAGAATGATTCACAACCCTTGATGAATGGAACAGCATCATCTGGAGTTATCTGGAGGGGGGTGATTTGAGGAACGGCCTTCCTGATCTAAACCCAAATGGTGTTCTGTTATTGGACTTCTGTGCTAGGCATGGGTGGTTCACATTGAACACCGATGAACTGATGAGTTTAGGTCATCTGAAACTGTCCTGCAACATGTTACATATTACATAAACCATGTTACAGCCTTGACTAAGGCATTAAGGATCGTACAACAGAAAGGCAAGAAGCTTTTTAATAAACAAACTAGGGGTGTAAGAAAATATCGATACACTGAAATATCGCGATATTTCATTCCCGATACTGTATCGATATTCTAAAGTGCTGTATCGATTTTTTATTAAGGTTTAAAATGTCAACTTTCCTGCCAGTCATTCATTTTTATGTTGTAGTTCAGCCTCTGACCACTAGTAGGCAGCAGTGAGCCAGCCATTYGGCTCCTCTACCTCTTGAGCGCCAAAGAGTAAGAGAGCATTAGCATTGTAAGTAACCATTAGCTTCATGCTCCGATAGCTGAATCTGAGCGGAAAAGACCGACACCCTCTGCCTTCTAAGCTGAAGTAAGGTTACACACAGTTACTTATTTGTCAGAATGTCTGTATTTTAAGCCAAATTAAGTGTCTTGTGCTCTCTTTTTTCTAAGTGTAGTCAGCTTTCACGTTACGCATAAAGTGCATGCGTCTATCACCTCGAGCGAGCTCGGCACTCCCCCCATGACATAAAACTCTGTTGCTCTCAATGTCCGGCTGATCGCATCAAAGCCCATATACTTTATCCTGCTGTGTTCGCTTCAAAAACGGTTTAACTCGTTTAGCTTCTCAATTTCTTAACTGGTTTTCTTCAGGACCTGCCCTGCTGTTAACTGGTTTTCTTCGGGACCTGCCCTGCTGTTCGACCCACAGTTTTACAAATCATGTTCTGGATGCAGGTCAGCTGATCCCAGAAACTCTGTGTGCAGCAGCTTCATATCATCTGTTTACTGAACTTTATGACAACATAAAGGCTATTGTTAAGTGTTGGGTGACCATATTGTAAATTAATATTAAAAACGAAAAGCTGCAAAAATATATTTTCAAACTATTTATTGGCAAATTTAGTCTAATAATTGAAAACATGGATGAAATATGAAACAAATAAAATAAAACACATACAAAGCAGAATATAGCTAAATGTATCAAAAGTATGTCTATGTAACATTAGAATTTTCTGACAATGAATTTTGGTTTTTTCATTTTTTTCCCCAGTAAGAGGTTTTTATTTAATAGAATTTTTGGACCAAAAATATCGCAATATATCACCTTGTTTACAGTATCGAAATATATCTGGATATTTCAGGATATATCGTATCGTGACCCCTCTGTCATGATGTGTATCGTATCGCCAAATTCTTGCCAATACACAGCCCTAAAACAAACAGTACTTGTTATGTTAATTTCTCTTTTTTGTTCTGGGATTCCACTAGAGAGTTTTGTTTTTGCTTTAATGCTAGTTTGCTCCTGTATCAACTGTGTGCTATCTGATGCAGTGAAAGCAAAGTGATTTTCAGTTAAATATAGAACAAGAAAAATTCAAAGAGGCTGAACATTTTTCTACTCCGAGTTGGAGAAGCAATGAATTTTTCAATTGCCAAACTGAATAAAGCTGAAAAATAATTTTGGATTAGGGTGGGCCCAAATCAAAATGTCAGGGTGGTGTTCTTAAACTGGACACTCAAGTTTATAGAAGTTTATGCTTTCAACCCCCCAAAAACTAACCCTTTATATAGTATGTGTTCCTCAAGCATGTCTCAACAGATTCTCTCTGTATAAAACCATTTAGAAAAACACACCCCACAGAAGAAAGGACTGTAGGCAAGTGTCGAGTGTCTTATTTCACCACTTTAATTGAGCTGCTAAGAAAATAGTTACATAAGTAAACTTTGATACTGTAACTTATATGTTGGCCAAAACATCTCAATAGTATAATGCTATTCTGCTGACACCATACCTGTGCAGTCCTACCAAACTACACCATTATATTTGAAGGCATAACTGACCATGTCAAAGCTTGACTGACAATACAGTATTTCTACCTGAAAACAACCCCCCACCCAAAAAAAACAAACAAAACAAAACAAAAAAAAAACCCCTCTGAAACAATGAATAAAAATACAAAAGTTCCTTGAGAAATTTTGACAGGGCCCACCGCTTGGTGCAGTATACTTGTCAGTTTCTCTTGGCTTCTACCATACCAAATTTCTGCTCAACATATCTACAAATGGCTGAATTGTAGTCATTTTTTTTCCTTTTGGCTATGGTGGCCATCTTGGATTTTTGATTTGGATTCAGGATGTGATGGGGATTGTTCTCAGCTACCACACCACCAAGTTTAGAGACACTGAGCTGATATACTGTATCTCCTCTGAGATGTCTCAGAGTGCTCCTATACATTTGTTATGATAGGCCCAAAACAAACAAACAAAAAAAAAAAAAACAGAACAAACAAACAAAAAAACAACTTGGCTATACCAGAGACTGAAAAAATACATAATGTATCAACTTAGAAGGTATACTTGTACATTTAACAATGAAGAATTAGCGTACTTCAGTGACTTGATGCTTTATAATTGTTCAGTGGTTTAGCTGTAGCCAGTCAGGTGTAACTGTGAATGTTRTGGAAAGGACAACATTACACTGTCAAATGATATTTATTCTCCCAAACACTGCAATCTATCATGTAAGAGCTTTAACTTTACAGTTAATTCTATGTTCAACTATATTTTCATTCCTACAAGAAAAACATCAGCTGTGAACAGAGTGGCACAAAATCGGTCCCAGCAAGATTTACATTCAAACAACAATAAAATGAATACCTACTCTACTCCTCGCAGAGCAGGAATACAAAGTACATTGCTATTGTTAGATTTCTTTTTGTCTGGCAAGAAGAGTGTACACCCAGGCAGCTCTGTGCAGYGTGCCACTCACAGTTGCTCAATAATCCATTTACTTGCATTTGCTATAGTCGTGACTGTAATTTCAATCACATAGCCAGGAGGGAGATAACTTAGGAGCTGCCGACTAAAAGCTGCCGAATGGTGACATGGGCTGAAATCGAGTAATGGATCCTTGCTCATTGCCCTAGTCATGAATCATCTGGTCCACAGCAATGATGGGTGAGGAACACCAGAGCTTCCATTTGCACCTTATTTTTCGACCTTTATATAAAGTGTATTGATGGAAATACCAAGGTCACATAGATTAAGCCCCTCTGCYTTTCCTCACCAGAGACAATGTGGCAGTGCAGCTCTCCTCCCTTGAGCAGTTTTTATAGYGGTATTTAAAAGTCAGTGCCATCAATTTATTTATTATTGCCCAATGCTGAAGGCAGAAGAGAAATAATGTTTTTACTCGTGTCTGTTTTTCTGTCACCAAAATATCTGGATGAATTTTAATGAAACTTGCAGAAATGCTGATATACAGTACATTCCTTTAAGTTATGTCAGACCTTACATTTATTTTTTAGCTTATTGCTGCCTTTGGTTTGATATAGGCCAGATCAATTTTTAAAAACATGTCGCAAAAACTGCAACTACCCTCAAGAGTCTTGTTTCGTTGATCACTATTTAGTGCAACTGGATTGTGCTCATGAGCTTCAATGAAACACAATGAAGCTGCGTGTGCAAATGTCATCCCAAAGAAAATTGTCCAAGTGCCACAGTGAGTTATATTACCATATCACAATCCTTCCAGCCAGCTTCATAGCCCCACAAACCATCTCATGCTGCCTTGCCTCATTAGCATAGCAAATAACACCTAAAGCAAGAAGAGCGATGGCAGCAGCGGCGGAGGAAATAGGACAGAATTAACAAATTATGTAAGAAGCGTGGAGAGGACAGAAGGAAYGGAGGGTAGCAACGAGGAGGTGGGTAATGAGGAGGAGGTGGCAAGAGCATATTACAAATCTCATTACATTTTAACTTGACAGTCTTAGATGACATCTATTTATATTGATCCTGTGACTCACTGTTGATGAGATTAGATACAATGCATGCACGTCTTTTTTTTCTGGTGACAAATGGAAGTTCCTGTCTTTGTAGTTAATTACAATCAGAAAAACAATATTATCAAACCTGACAATTAAGGATTTCTATGTAGAGGGATTCCCCAAAGATCACCAAAATAATGTTTACAATAATTCAACATTCTAATTACAAGCATTTTCATTCAGGCTACATTGTAATCATTGGTGTTTTCTTCATTGCTCATTTAGCTAAAGCCATTTGGTCCCTTTCTTATTTTCATTCAAGCAAACATTGTATAATGGATGTTATTATTTTAAACATTTTAAGAAATAGCTAAACAAATGCCTTTAAGGTGAATGAAAAAAAATATTATTTAGAAAAACAAGATTTTTCCCACCAAAAGAGTGAAATGTCTTCAGGGAGCAGCCATTTAAACAAACTACAAGCAATCGAACTGATCACTGCCTCACATGTCACCCTTAAGTTTTAGCTTAATATTCAATGTGTTTTTAAACTTTTAGTTGAAAATAMAAAAGAGCATTGTGGTCCTATTTGTTCACTCCAATCTGTGAAATTGATATYTGAGTTCTACAGAGTGTTGTTGAGATATTATAAGTAATATTTTGTGAAACATCTCTATATGTAGACAGCAACCCTTGGGACTTTTTTTTTAAATCTAAACTTTTGTGCCAATCAAGATCAACAAAAATGAGAAAAATGTCAAAAAAAGGAAAGTAATTTCTAGATCGGTAAGATTTTGTAAATATTTTAATGTAGATGAGAATAAATGTGAGCAGTTGTGATAATAAAGTATAAAATGAGAAACCAGCACTGTCCAACTTTTACATTGATRAGTTTGTTCGAGTCCTTTTTTATAGTCCTGAAGCAAACAACCATGAAAATATTTCATTTTTGAAAACATTTCTGCATGTCACTATAAATACACAACAAAACATGTCCAGTACGAAGCAAAGGAAAGTCCATTATTACACCACGTATTTATGAATTATTAGCCGGTTAGAAGGGAACATTTTCAAGTGATCCTGACCTCGTTTATACACATACGAGCACGTTTGTTTGGTGAATATGAATCACCATGGCAACAAGACAATTACCATCATGCTGCTGTGATGACATAACCGTGCCCTCATCTATTATATTTCAGTTTCTTAGAAGTATGGCAAATATGGATCTGACACTGTTATTCTTCATCATGCAGTGATTCTGTCTGAACATTGACATAAAAGTGATCTACAGCTAGTYTGAATGCCAACATCAAATGAATTTCTAAGTGGCTGAGTACTTAGTATTCCACTCTAATAAGTCTAAAATTATTAGGTCAAAAAGGTGATTTCTTCTGAATCGGTCTTCTCACTTGGCAGAGATACTAAAACATGTACCCACAGCTTAAAATCAGACACAAAATCTAAAAACAGATAATTTAACCCAATTTTCTACCCCTTTTTTTTACATCTAGGTCAAAATAATTCCATCCAAAGGACGTTTGTCTGCCTACCTGAATTATTAATAGAAACATTGCAACAAAATAAAGTTGGTAAATCTGAAATGAAAGCATGCCAGCGGATAATGGATTGGGACATGTCATGAAACAAGAGGGAGGGAAAATGAGCATAGACTGAAGAAAAAGCCATGTGTCACTGCTCATCTCTTGGTAAAATCAAGGTCAGAACCTTGTGTGGTCCCATGGTATTTTTTGTTTGGCTTTTAAAGAAATGGCCAAATAGCAACCACTGCACACAAGAGGTTCAACGAGACCCAAGCTGACAGCTTTTCTCTCCACTAACCCTTGCCTGCAATGAACCGAGTCTACAGCGAGTGATAATACTTCAAATAAGGATAACAGATGCTTGTTGGTATACATTAAACAACCCATCGCAGTGTTTTTCTGTTTCTTTAGAAAGGATTTCATAAACAACATTCTAAAAAGAGCCCCCCCCCCCACTTTTTTTTTACCAGCTTTGTTAAAGATCCAATGCCAAAGAAAAACACAATAGTTTGAAATGCCAGCAGTATTGTTCATGCACTTATTATAATTGCTGGTGACATATAATGATGCAGGGCTCTTTCTGAATGAGTCCACCCATTATGTGGTTTGAAAGCTGGTCTGGTCTGCGTGGTATGTGTGCCTGAATGTGGAGGCCCCCTCTCACAGTGGGGGGAAGGCTTGACTTGGATGCTTGTGCGTCGTGTCTGCAGCTCTTGCTCGGTGCACGGTGGGGGTAACACAAGGAACCCTATAGTGCGGTAATGCAATATTCATGGTGGGGTGTGAGCAGAGCAGTTAAACACAGCAGAGTTGTGAGAAGACCTTACAACCCCTCTATCAGGGAGCAGCTGCAGTCTGGACTCTCAAAAGCCTATCTTCGTGTTCAAGCATTGTCTCTTTTCTTTCCCCGCTTCCCCCGCCCCAGTTCCTCCTCTGCTGCCTCTCACTCAACCATTAATTTTTAATCACGACTTAAATGGCTGCCTTGGATGAAGCTGTGGGGGTAGCAAGTCAAGGGCTGCTTGCTTCTGGTTACAAAGTGAGGAAATAAATTTGAGGATCAACCTAAACCTAAACATAYAGGCAGGTAAAAGAACCAAAGAGGGAAAAATGAACAGTGAAAAAAAAAAAAACATTTTCTGCTGCCATTCCAGTCTAATTAGAATTTCCACTCTTTCATTTACAACTTCCATTTGTGACTGCAGCCGGATTGAGATCAAATTAAGATAAAGAGCTGGAGTTTTTGAAAACTGTTTGGAGGTAATGAGGAATATATATGTTGCACAACTCACAATATTCAGATTAATCATAACGCAGACAGACTAGCATTACGATTTAAACAGAAAAGCTAACTGATTAAATTTATTCATGTCTTTTTTGTACGTGCCAATTATCAACAGACAACATAGAGCATTTTAATTTATCATCAAAACAACAACAAACAAACAAACAAAAAAAAACACTAACAGGGGTATGAAAGTACAGTTTGCAGTAGGCGCACATTAATTATTGATTCACCTCTTCATGAAGGGCAAGGTTGTGTGATGTTGTGTGAGGTGGCAGCACTCAGGTTTTTCGCTGCATTATTTATTTCTCGTATTGGGGTGGTCTGACCCACTCTTGTAATGAGAGCTGGAGTCACGGTCTGTTTGGAATCCCGGGGCAACACCGTGCAACTGTGTCCCTGGATCACTGCTCAACCACACAAGCCAGTGTTTGCTCAGACTTCACTTGGACTGTAAAAGTCAAGCCTTGTTGACACATCTGTGCTGTCTCTCCCCAAGGCTAATGGCTATTACATCTGTCTGCCTCTTTTCAGAGGCAGGGGAGAACTACAAGAATCAAATGTGGAAACAGTGATAGCTGATAGAAAGTCAAAAAGGCCTTCTCAAAAAGGGAATTTCCACTCTTTTTCTTTCTCAAAAGCATACTAAGTTGATTACATTAGTTAAAAAGTGTTTTGAGAAAAAAAAGTTGATGGCTCAATGATAGCAGCGACAGAATTTACACCAATAAGACAATGCTTTTCAAAGGTTTCTTCTCCCATGTAAGCCAAAACATTATTCACAATGGAAAAGCACTTATATCAAAGTTATTCTTAGTCCATAGACATTGACAAATTATATTATTTTAATAAAACAGTTACATTTATCTAAAGTATAGTGGAACAAAGACAAAGACAGTGTATGACTAAACTGCAACCCAATGAAAAAACAGCGAGATTCTGTTCATCAACTTCTCATCAGTCTTTATTACCAACATCCCAGAAAAACTTATAGTAAATCTTGTCCTGATTTGAATGTAATTGTGACTCTGTAAAATAATTTTGGACTTTTTCTCAGAAAGATAACAATATACATGCTATTAGAAAGACATCAAGGATCCTTAAACTGAGCACAGGGTTCCCACAAGGATGTGTGCTCAGTCCTTTACTCTTTCATTTGGTGACACATGCATTTATTACCGAATTTAACATAATTTAAAATAAAACATCTTACAAAGTTGAGTGGAAATAGTAAGCTGTCATGGGGACAATTTGTCTTCTAATTTCAACTAAGTAAAAAATGTCATTTCCCTTCTTGGAAAACATTTAAAAAGAACATCCTCAGTATAGTAAAAATTACTCACTAAGCTATTTAACCTTCTGCCATCTGGGGGAAGATATCCCTCCATCAAATCAAGAATGATCTAAAGCTTCATTCCACAAACAATGAGGATGCTAAATTGACTTTAACACTCATCTAGACCTAAAAAAATATGTCAATTAACACATAAAAATGTGTGATACTCAAACATATGTGAGAAAATGACCTTTTTAAAATAAAAATCATAGCCACATTGTCAAGTGACTGATTTATTCATTATTTCACGGTCAGGTTAATTACACATTGCATAACAGTAAAATTATTCACCCACCATCTTTAGTTTTGTGAATTTAAAGTTAATCAGACATTAGTAAACAACTAAGTCATCACAATCACTATTAAATTTATGGTTGAGAATACAAGCTGGGCAATAATTGCTTGTCAACAGAGCAAAAAATACTTTTGTTTTTATTGCAGTGGAACAAAAAAAAGCATATACTTCCCACTTCTGTTTTACTGTACAACATCTGCATATAAGGAGGAAAAACAAAGGTTTACTAATGACATTTATGTATAAGTACTGTATGAATATCTTATTTTAAACCGTCAAATAATAAAATCATGCAGCACTTGTAATCCTACTATGCAATGATAAAAATAGTCTGAGTCCAGCTAAGGAAGGGGCTCCCTTTTTTCATGACATTTCAGGCGTTAGTGTGAAATTCACTTGACAGGTGAGTGGGAAAACGTCCTCTCACACTTTTTAAAATAACACAAGTGACTCATTGGCCATGTCTAGTTTAACACTCTCACCTCAACCAGCTACTTGAACTGTGCAAATAATCCACTTATTGATCCTCAGATCCTGGCCCAACAAAATAACAAAATCAAGGCAGCAGACTGGCTGCAATTTATAAAACTAGCAGACGCCTACCAATCAGTTGAACACACACACAAACACAGAGACAGGAGTAATCTCTCACTAATCAAGGACATTGATCACATCGCAAAGCACATCTGTCTGCACACCCTGCTCAATGCAGGGAAAGATTGATTACTCCATCGGGATTTAGGACAATGACTAAAGAAAAAAGATGTGTGAAACTGAAACACCGGGACAAAAAAAATGTGGTAATAAAAATAGAAAAATAAAGGAATATATCAATCCCAATGATTCAACCAATGTTGAGCGGAAAAAAATCATTTGTTTTGTAAACGTTTCTGCAAAAATAATCTGTATCAGGCATTGATTCATTTATATAAAGGACTCAAATGTAAGTACATTTTACAGCATGTTAAAAAGCACCTTTTATATTTTGCGTGCATAAACCTGGCCTATTTAAATAAAACATATGACCAGAGTAGCTTTGGGAATGAAACAAATTAGCTATCAGAACAGAACTACTACTTACTGTCCCAAGCCTGTGTGAAAGTTTGCTTTTTCATAAAAAAATAAAAATAATAACAAAATAATGCTATTCATATCATGGAAATAATTAGTCAGAAAAGTTTGTCTTTTTGAATCTATCCTGCTATGTGAAAAAAACAAAAAACAAACAACAACAAAAAAAACATGGCTTTTTTTCTTGAATGCTAAACAAATGTCGGTTAAGAAAATTATGGTTAAAAGTAGTACAAAAAAATTTTTTTTATGTACCAAAACACTATCGATCTAAGTACCATCACACAGATGTGTAAGGACATACATTTAAACAAAACTATATTATTACAAATAACGACTCAACAAACGTGCCTGGTAATCTTTTGAAAAATGCCTCATGTTGTAAACTCAGCTAGCACTGGCATGCTCAAACATTGATTGATATGGTTTTTGTAACAGCCACTGATAAAGGCAACAATCCATGGTTTAAGATAAGTAAAGAAACATCTATTGCTACAGCACAGAGCAAATTCTTTACACTGCCTTTTCACCCCCTTTTGTGAGACAGAAAGCCAGCAGGTTTTATTTCCAAGGGCAGCTAATAAAACCTCTAAGCTCAAGTGCAATCAAATGCTACAAACCAATCAATCAAGTGCTACAAACCTCTCAGGCTAAGCATGTCTGTGTCAGAGCTACACAAAGTTAGAAAGCCTCTTACAAGAATTATTWCACCAAGATCTGAATCAACGTTAAGCTCATCTCTGGCATTTTTTTCATTTTAACTAAGCAGTGATTCCACACTTCAATAAAAAAAAAAAAAACATCATTCAACATAAATAACCTACACCCAATCGTGGCCGCCTTTGTGAATCAGACAATGTGATTAACCAACATTATGACTTTTCAGCCAACTTCATTTTACTTAACAGCAAACCTATAGGTGATTACCAGGTGAAAAAAATACATTGTATATTCTTTAAACAAAGAAGTTTCACATGTATGTACAATCTTAAGAAATTACACAATTCATTAATCCCACTCTTTTACATCCATCCATCCATCCATTTTCTTCCGCCTATCCGGGGTCGGGTCGCGGGGGCAGCAGCTTCAGAAGGGAGGCCCAGACCTCCCTCT
>NW_013952411.1:4093832-4100965 GCF_001266775.1 Austrofundulus limnaeus | reverse complement strand
GGCCTGGCTCCAGAGGGGGGCCCCGGTGACCCGCGTCCGGGCGAGGGAACGCCATATCCAATGTTTGTATCCATGAGGGGTCTTCGGGCTGCGCTTTGTCTGGTTCCTCACCTAGGACCTGTCTGCCATGGGTGACCCTACCAGGGGCATAAAGCCCCAGACAGCATAGCTCCTAGGATCATTGGGACACTCAAACCCCTCCACCACGATAAGGTAGCAGCCCAACATATTTATATATTTACATATTTATTTATTTGTTTACATATAAGAAAAAAGAACATCAGTTTCAGATTTGAAATATCAAACTTGATGTGTCATTTCTCTCACTTCATTGGTCACTCAAAATATTGAAGAGAAGTTTGTAATATAACATTTTTTATGCGCTACCAGTCAAAAGTTTTAGAACACCCTGATTTTTTCAGTTTTTTTTAATTGATATTCAAGCAGCTCAAGTTCAAGGAACAGCTTGAAAGCTACGTGCTGAATTGCCAGAGGTTTTAAAAAAATGTAGTTACCCAAAAGTCAAGGTGTCTGAGAGTCCAGTTTCCTTCACCATCACAATGCACTCAAAAAATGGTGGAAACACTGATGGAAAGATGTGTGGCAGACCCARCCCTGGATCCAGCGAAACAGTCCCAGATCATCACACTTCTTCCTCCATGTTTATCAGTTGTTACACTGAGAAACCATACAAAAGTCCTGCTTTTTTAATTTGATCTTTTTTGTTCCTGCTCTTGGAGGAGTAAGACGCTTTTCCCCCTCCCTCCTGGCCTCCCTCATCTTCCCTGCTTTGCTGCTTGGAGCCTCCTCTAAGTTTTCACCCAAAACCAGAAAGTATGACTATCTTATTTTTATAGATTTGGTTAGCTGTTCTCTTAATAAATTTTTGGAACAAAGTTTTCTTCCGTGGGAGGACATGGTGGGACCTCTGTTCTGGATATATATTTGGATTTGATCACTGGATTCTACAGATTGGCTTGGTGGTCTCCTGGGGCCTCATGTATAAACAGTGCGTATGCATAAAAAAGTTTCGTGTGCCAGGTTCTACGCCCACGTTGGGATGTATCAAAACCAACGTTGCGTGAAAGTGTGCGTAAATATACGCACACTTTTCACCTGCCGTGAGAATGTGTGGCAGCCACGCAAAGTTTTTCAGTCGACAATTTTAACCCACAAAGTCACGAATCTAGCTTGAATCCACAGAAATATGACTCTGCTCTGTTTTCTGGATGTAAGGAGCGTCTGAACACGCTGTTAGATTTTTATTTTAGTTTGAGTTTTTATTGTTTAAACTCAAACGATCATGAAACTGAACCCCAGGACTGAAAATCATTTAACCTCAGACAAGAACATAGATCAGCCTAAAAATGATCAAAGAACTTCAGTCCAGTCAGTACACAGTAAAGTTTTTACATTTCTGTCTCGAGTTGGAAACACGCAAAGCGCATGCCTGCTGAGGAATTTTCTAAGAAACATTTTAATTCTCACTGAGAAAAAAACGTCAACTCAGCAGATTAATTCTGAACAGCTCAGCTGTGATGATTCCTCAGCTCCACAAGAYGCAGACAATAGATTTGTTGCTGTGTAAAGTTGTGCATAATTTCTGGATCAATGTCAGCTGTTCTGCAGGATTAAATCAGCTCAAGAAGAMTTAAGGACAGCGTGTTTTTTTTAAAGTTTTTTTTTCATCACTCCGAAAAAATTACAATCATGTATTTTACTGTAGTTCTGAGTTGAGCCGTGCAGCTGATCTGAATGAGAAACTTCATGATTCTAAAATTTAAATCACACCGCGGCAGAAACTCGCAGCACTGCAACTCGTTTCTTCACATCAACTATTTAATAAACATGTTTCTAAGTTCTACCAAAGTCTTAAGTTTCTCTGTATTTACAATCATTTATTAAAGACGTGTAAAGGTGGAAATGTCTCTCAGCCTCATGCGCCGCTGAAAATAACAGCACAGGTGCATACACACCAACACCCACACACACCTTTGCATGTGGCAAACACATTTTTACACTCCACTACTTATTTAGACAATTTTCTCACTCATTCTCTATTTCATTTATATTTTTCCTGCATCTAAAAATCATTTCTGATGCCAGAGAGGACAATCTGAGGAGAATCTCACACGCTGGACACATCTATTTAACATTTTTAAATGGAGGCGTGTCAGGGGAAGTGTCTCACGTGGGCTAAGTTCCACGCTCATTGGGATGTATAATGGAAAGGTGCACAGGAACCTGTGTGTGCATGGTTTTATACATCTGAATCTTTTGGTGCGGCACACTTTTCTAAATTTGTCCGTAYGCCAACTTTTAGTGTGAAAGCTGCACAATCCTTTATGCATGAGGCCCCTGGTGTTCTGCAAAACAACAACGGTGGCTATTCAGGCCATTTCCTGGCTGCCTGACCAATGAAGGATTGCCGTACTGATTGGATTYGCCACACTGGATGTACCAGCGGACATTAAAGCAGATGGAAAATTTGTTATTGTCTGCCTGACCAAAAATATTTTCTTCTGTTCCCAAACAACTGATTACAGATTACACCATTAGTCTGTGCTTGAAGCTGTGGGCCTGTGAGCCACCTATCGCACATGCTGTGGACTCTCATAAACTGGTCATCTGATGCTGTTGTGGCTCAGAGTCTGCTATGCTTCTTTCTGTCAGTTTCCACCAGTTTCTAAATGCAGTTTGATGGGGGTGGGAACTGACCTCACAGACACCTCAACTTTCAGTTTTGGGTAACCTTACATCTTTTTAAAACCTCTGGCAGTTCAACCCTTACCTTTGTACTTTTCAAACTGTTCAATGGACTTGAGCTCCTTGAATTTCAAATAAAAAAAAAAACTGGAAAAATGAGGGTTTTCTAAAACGCTTGACCTGTAGTGTATTTGGAATATAAACTCAGCGCAGCTCAAAATGATAACATTATGAACGTGAACAGCTGCTATACATGTGGAAGGCTTTGGGACAAACCTCAACCACTTCATGCACAAAAGAGTTCTGATATTTGAACCTTCACTTTTTAAATATTGAAGGATCATGCATTAAGCATCAAACGTGAAAGCTTATGCCAAAATGTGCTTGCACATTCAGGTTTCCACATGCATCCTGGAAAACCAAAGAAGACAGTTAGAATCAGGAGTCAGAGAGGAAGAATTGAACTGCAGCTTTCAGACACTGTCTCACTTATAACCAAAGTGCTTTAAATTGACTGTGAATAAGTGTAATAGGAATAAACCAATGTTTTAGTCACACTTTTAGACTTTGTGCCAAATACAGCAGAATATGCGAATTAAAATAAAATTTATTTTAGACTAATCGATAAGAAAACAGTTCATGTAACTGAGAACAAAAAGAAGCAAAAAGATGTAAGGGTAGCAGAGCAATGATGCATTTCTTGTGTTCATTGATGCAAGACGTCATCTGCCAACATTTACATTTATTTTAAAAAGGTTTTATCTTCTGAAAATTTAATATATGAGCACTACGAGCAAAACTACAAACAAATTCAGGGTAAGCTGTGTAAACTGAACTTTGGATTAGTTCCTAAGAAAGGTGAACTTGCACACTGATTCTGAATAATAGTTTAYATTGAGTAAATAATAAAATATCTATGCATCCACAGAAAGTGCAAAAACACATTTGGCCTCAGGAACATGGGTAATAAATAGCTGGCAACTTATTGTCTGTCTCTGTTAATAAAAAWGTTTATTTTATAATAATGTAATGTTTTTGCAGATGCTGATTTGGCATGAAAGTGTGCTGTTACTCTAGCTGTRAGGACAAGCAAATCGAGTATGGGGAAGTTTATTGCTAGGGGTCCTTTTTGGCTCCCATACCTGTGTGCTCTGCTTTCTGCTCAACAGCTCAGCTCTCTCCTCTTCTCCTCTCCTCTCCTCTCCCCATTAACCGGCTGACAGATCAGTAATAAACACAGCCTGTCACCTTCAAGGCCTGCCTCTCATTTACTAGAGAACACATGAAACCCCAGTCTCTCATTCCCATTCTGTATCTCTCTCTCTCTTCCCTTCATCCRCCAAGCTCATTGGAGCTGAAACCTGATTTTTGGCCTTTGCCRCCTTCAAGGCAGCAAATTCTCAGCTGCACCCAGATAGTCCTGAAAAAAGGCATGAATATTAAATGAAAAATCCATGAATAAATAACCAAAAAAGGGCTTCCGTCGTTCTTGCCTCTTTCATTCTCCCAGCAGTGGATGACAGAAGAGCAGAGGGGTGAAACAGAGGAAGAAAAAAGAAACATGACCACCCCATAGAGAATAAAAATGGACATTTGTTAGGTAATTGGCTTTTTTTATTTGCAATCCCATGGTGCTATGATTTCCCACATAAAAACAAAAGAGGTAATCAGAAGGTAAGAGTGCAGTGGATGGTTAGTAGAGCAAAATCCAAGCTTCAATATTTTCACAGGGACCATGTTGTGTTATTTCCATATGTGGCGCTGAGGGATAAAATCCATACATATTGCAACAGCTCAATAATGTATGCGTGGGAAATGCAAATTATATTGCAAACAGAGCTGGAAGTGATATGTGTACAAGGTATGTGATATTGAATGCATGACAAACAAAAAGTGAATCATGTATTTGTGAGTCCCTAGGCATGAGGTAGTTACACTGAAATGGGTAAATATAGATTTTTGCTTTGAGCTATTCCCTAATTGAGCTTGGTATGTGTTATGCTTATTTTAGTTGTTTGCATTTTGCAAGGTGAATCTCTCTATTTATCAGTTGGTTTATGTTCGTACTCTCACCTTCAGCAATAAACTCTGGGTAGTGACTGTTGAAATGAGTTTTCTCTGCTGGACTCTCTCAGAGATAGGGTGAGAAGTTCAGTTATCCACTCAGTAGAGCCGCTGCTCCTCCACATTGACAGAAACCAGTTGAGGTGATTTGACCATCTGGTAAGAATGGCCCCAAGRCGCCTCCCTAGGGAGGTGTTCTGAGCCTGTCTAACTGGTAGGAGACCCTGGGGAAGACACAGGACATGCTGGAGAGACTATAGGCTGGTTTATACTTCAAGTCACACATCTTGTTCCCTCTGCTGAGTGACATAAAATTGAACAACGTCCRTCTGCTCTCCCGCTGTGCTATCCCCCGGTGACAGCCGTCGTGTACATTGCCCCCAGTCAGAACTATGCAATGCAAACCTTGCGGCTCAGAGCATGTGATTGGTCAGAACTTCGTGGGCATGTTTRTTCATGAGGAGGAAGCGGCGGTCCAGCCTACAGAGCGGTGAGGAGCTGGACTACGATCAGCTCTGYCTTCTGCATGTTATTTTGTTTAAAATTATTATTTTTATCTGAAGCCATTTAGAAGAGCAGCGGGTTTGATCCAATGAACATGAGTATGCAGGTCAGGGGTAGACATAAGTATTTTTTTTCAGGTTGTCCAGCAGACAACCAGTTAACAAAATCTGGTTGTCCGCAAAACTTTGGTTGTCCAAAAAAAAAGAGATCTCAATAAAAAAGCAGTTTAATAAGTAGGCTATATTGTTCTGTACACAAAGTTTACTATTTACAAATGTTCTTGGTCAGTCAGGTTGACAGTTTCAGGAGCTGCTTGAGTAAAACTTCTTAGTTCTCCTCCTCATCSTCTTCTTTGAAATAGAGAGCAAAAATATTGCTACTAAAGCTTTTCTACACCTAAACATTACCCAACATCCATAAGCTTTCTGCTTACAGGTCAAACATTTTCATTTAAATAGGAGTATACTGTGTACATAACCTTTTTAAAAGTTAGTTTAGTGTTCATTAAGACTGAAGACTTTGAGTTAATTCAGACAAAAGGCAGCAACAAAACAAAAGAACTAATCATGTTTGCACATCTGCAAGATGCATGTTTCATCTTCCGTCCCAGTAATCATTGCTAGACTTCTAAAAATTGGATTATAGAATTTCAAAATGTATTTTTTTCTTACTTCTGCTGCTTGACAATCATGTTTTATCCAATAAACCAGTATTTATATTTTCTGCCAACAAATGGTTGCAAGATGGAACAAAAGGCTGGCTTGAGCTAATGAAACATATTGCTAAACTTGTCTGCTGATCCTCAGATATTACTTTTCTTAGACCAATTCATTTATTCTTTCAAAGGGACTGTAAGTTATTTCTTGCTGCTAAAGGTGGAAGAACTAAGAAATGTGATGTCAACTTTATATGAACAAAATGAGGTCRCATTTTTGTGTATTGTAACATGTTAAATACACTCAAATGTACTGAGCTAGAAACTCAAACAAAATCATAAAATAAAATCATTAGACAGAGAAAAGGTGAAGTTACTGTAATTAGTATCAGCCCACAGAATGTTTACTTAATTAAGAAAGTCATAAGATAACAATCACAACACAACTATCTGGTATGTTGAAAGTTTTCTGAACCAATCTGCTTCCTATGTCTTGTAATTACACGCTTGTTTTAGTTTTTATTAACTTTTGCTTATTTACTAGTTTTATTCGTTTTACTTTATTATTTACTGCAGTTTGCTTAAGCAAATCTGATTCTATGATTTGAAAATAGTTTCCACTATTGTGACCAATCTGAAGCAGATTTGGATGCAYTCACAAGGCAGGTTTTAATGCTCAGGTACTAATTTTTTTTGTTCACATTGAAATTTATGTGCAAATTCTTAAGAGTGTTAACAGTTCATGGCTCTGAGGCGACATCCATGCCRTCACACACAGCACGCTSTGTTTACAGAAGTAAAAATAAATCATAATCATAGCTGATTAAATTATTATTTGCTAAGTTTATTTTGTCTAATTGTCTTGAATTGCAGACTTGCATTTCTGGAGCAGGAGCACTGTACTGAAARTAGAAATAAACTAAAGTATAGGAATGCAACAATGAACTGATAAAATCGATAAAAATCGATTAYTAAAAGCGTTKGCAACGAATTTCATTATCGATACATTGTGTCGCGCGATTTATGCRTCCCTCACCATGTCGCAGAGCTGTTTATACCACTCAAAAAGCGTTGTCAATGTTGGCTGACCTAAATAAAGTTTAGGAAGAAAAAAACTACCTGCAAAGATCCGCCCTTTCTGACTCTCAAGTAAAAAGTAGAGACTTCGAAATTTAAACCAGTTTTTAAATCGTGTTGTTAGGCC
>NW_013952411.1:4060944-4090848 GCF_001266775.1 Austrofundulus limnaeus | reverse complement strand
TAATTTATACAGGAATGAAATTAATTTTTATCTACTCATATTCATGTAATTTTAATTTTTTTTTAATTTTAATGATTTGGCCGATTAATCAATTAATCGAAAAAATAATTGACAGATTAATCGATTATTAAAATAATTGTTAGTTGCAGCCCTACTAGAGTATCGATCCCATCATTATAGTTTCGATACGATCCAATATGTTGGTACACCAGCATTTGTGTCACATGTTGGTGTAAATTCTCAGTCATCCAGTACCTGAGAAATTAAAAAAATTAAAAAGACAAAGCCAGTCTTCTTTGGCTGAAGATGAGTGGAGTTTCAAACTTTCAACTGCATGATTTTGGCATCAATAATATTAATATCTGAATCGTCCAATATACCCCACCCTCAATGATGTAAAAGTTGGATGAAAAGCTGCATGACCGTTCAGACTGAAGTTGCTTTAAAAAACACTGAATAATGAATTTGACGGGAATAAATTAATTCAAAAAAGTCTTCTTTTGGTCCAGAAATCTCTTGTAAACAATACCATAGAATAGTGGAATAAACTGTGGCACATTCAGGTATTTTAAATGTTAAAATCTAGATAGTATTCACACACTGGTCTGCTTGTGGTTGACTAATCTTTCCTCTAGACCTTGTTTTATGCTACATGTCACATCAGACAGCTAGAAAATAAACTTTTCTGCAGCTTGCTTATTATTTGTAATGCTACATTCACACCGAACGCATTTTGAGCTGCAGGAGTGGCTGGTTTACATGCAAAGTCTATGGTGGACACGCGTCTAGGGGTCTTGCAGTGCGTCAAGTCCGTTTAGCGCAGCGCACAAGGAAGTAGAGGGTAGCGTAGAGCATTTTCCGTGTATGCGGTGCGGCGAAAGCAGCTGACGCTCGAGTTACAAATCTGATCTTTTGCTGCTTGACGCGCCGCATCAACCAATCAGAGAGACTCATTTTTCCACGTGACAGTTTCCTGAATGTTGCCCACTAAACCGAAACAGACGAACAGGAGCTCTTTAGCCGAAATCGACCATCTGTAGTTGATGTTCTGGCAGGAGATATCAGCATCGATGTGGCTCAGCAGCTCGTTAAACTGACCGCGGTGATAAACTGGGCTCGGGGCAAAATAATAGTTTGTCAGCTCGCAGCTCCTGAAGTTGTGAAACTAACCGAACAAACTGCCTCTAAATTATCTGGTGAATTAATTATCTGCTGTGCGCAACGTTCGCTTGCTCTTCAGTAATTAAAGCAAAGCTATTTTCTTTATTCTATTTTTATTTCATCTGCCGAAGACAGACTGGAAAAAAAACAAAAAAAAAACAAGACGCTCCTCCCTCTTCAGACACGCGTCTGTCCCGGTCTGAACGTACAGCGTCCAACTTGAGGGTGTTGAGCGCATTTTTGCTGCTCAAAACGCGTTCGGTGTGAAGGTAGCATTACATTCCAGGACCTCATCCCCAACTGGAACTCTAAACTGCAAAAATGACATACATTATAATAAATGTTATAATTAATTAATTAATTAATTAATTAATTAATTAATTAATTAACACCTAATTTCCCTCTGGGATCAATAAAGTCTTTTTGATTTGAATTGAACTGAATGTTCAAAATAGTTCTGGTCACCAATACTTGTATGTAGGCTTACCTACGGGTACTGTTTATGTGAAGAGAAAAATAGTATTTTTGTAGTTTGCACAATGTAAAGCAGAAAAAGTTTTATATATTCATCTATGGAAGTCATTTAAAAATCACTCAACTCTCAGATGATTTGGTTTTAGACAGACACAAGTCAAAATTTTAAAAATCCTTTTCTTCCTTGACCTGCTGCTAAAACTGAATGTCTCATTGTACTAATTATATCCACATCTTTCTTTCATGTAGCTCGACACCTTAACAAAAGAGAGCACTTTTTATCCTTAAGACAGCCATCAGTATGACTAATCTTAACAGGGAAAGATAGGGCAGTGAAGCACAAAGACCTCACTGAGTTCTTTTGCTAACCCGTCATAAATTTCACCCCAAACTGAATAAAGAGGTAGTAATGGTTATTTTCTTTTTAAAAAGCCGGTAAAAGAACTTTGGAACGGGTTCTTCTGACACTTGCTTCTATTTTATACCATCTGTAGCAAGTATGCATGTGATTACTAAAATTGATTTACAGCATTAGATCATGTGGAGACATGTTTTTTGGTTTATCCTCTGATATGTAAGTTAATGAAGTCATTCAGAAGAGAAACAAACCACAGAGTTAGTGGCTTAAACTATGGAATCGGTTTCAGACCAACAAGCCAGTCCTTTTATTTGATGCCAACAAACTGCAAGATGGAACAAAAAAGGCAAACCGCCTTGAGCTAAAAGAACATATTCTGTCATTTCTAGGCTGAGCCTCAACTATTGTGTTCCTTAGACCAATCCACTGATTCCATCTCATAAATATAAGAGTGCTTATATAAGGATTTAAGTTCTTTCTTGCTGGTTGAGCACCCTGAGGCTTAAAGCCATCTGATTATCTCATGGGACATTACACTGCCTATACACTCTTCATGCTTGGGAGCAGTTGGATTTTCATTATTTGAATGCATCATAAAAAGAAGGTCAAACATAATTCTCAGTTTGTTGCTCTCTGTAACGTTAAGTAGCAGCTTCAGGCTCAACACCAGCCCCTACGCGATGTGTATATCTGTCAATTTAAAGTGATCGGCTCTTATTTGGCACCATTTATCCTTAGCTTGGTTAAGTTCTTGGCAATGTTTTCTAACCTTTTCACATTTATGCAAGATCACAAGCTCTGTTGATCAAATATTGGTGTAGTTCTTAAATTATTTACATAATTAGGCTAACTGTGGTGAATCGAATAGGTTTACGGTTCAGTGGAGACCCACTGCTTTCAGTCAAGGATACTGGTGTGCAAGAAGTGGATGAACTTGTAATTTATCTATCATATTAAATAAAAAGTTATAGGCTGCTGAGAATCATAATGTGGATCTAATGYATTGCTCTTTGTTTGCATCTTTAAAACTGGACAATTAAGGTAGCTTTTAACATAAGAACCACCCAGCACAGGATACCTAAATCTCTTAATATACTAAAATATTATTACTTTTCTTAGCTTCATACTAATAATTTCATGGTGTTACAACATGGGAGAAGTTAACAGAATAAAAAGTGAGCACATAGGGTCAGAGAGACAATTTGTTTTCCTGCATCCAGATTAACTAACACCAAAGCACAGACATACTGCAAATATTCACAGAATGTAACAATAAATCTTAACATTTGTCACTTCTTACATGAACGAGCCTTGGCAGTGTGACATTTTGAATGTCACAGACTCCCCTGTAGGGTAATGACTAAGTTTGTATCTAGTTTTGCCTTTCATTGTATTTCTAAAGCCTACTGGCTGGGAATAGAAGGCTGAATTAGAGGTTTTATTTAGTGACTAATAAATGAACTAATAATAATTGCAGGTGTAAACTGCTACAACTTACATTATCAAGCTACAAGAAAGAAAATGCTGCAGAGGTGTCTGCAGTACTCTACACAGAGTACAGGAAAATATCCCCCTGCCCTAAGATTGTGAAATTATCTCCTCTGATTCGGATTGATTTTCATAAATACACTATGAGCACAACCTTTTTTTTTATAATCACAAAAGGAGAAAAGGCTGGAATAAACAGAAGAAAATATTCTGAGAGCTGTCAGGACTTTTACACCAGAGCAGGCAAACTGATTTTCCATTTAGAGTTTAATTCAGAGATCATTTTAATGTGGTGTAACCACGATGTGTGGACTGATCAGTGATAATATTATGGCCACTGACGTGCAATTCAAGTAATAATGATTTGTATCCTGGCATTGGATGTTACTTTGACATTCGCCACTTGTTAAAACATTTTTCCAGACCAATCACACATGGCAATGAAATGTAATTAAAGCAGGAGTCATTTCTTAAGCAAAACTGTTTTTATTAATCTAAGTAATAGCTCAAAAATGTCAGCAAAGTCTCTTAGATGCTCACCAGGACACTAAACTACCCAGATGTCAATCTAATAGGATCTGAGGGCACCAGTATTACAGAAGCCCAATCTACAGACACCATCTTATGATCTACAAGGCAAAGAAAAATATTGCTAATGTTGTGGTAACAACACCTCCAGGGATTCACAGTAAGTTTTTGTCCTGACTTGTCAGACAAGTTTTTGTGGCAAAAAGATGGACTAATATAGTGTGTGGTGTTTGTGTAATGGCTCATCAGTGTTTATTTTAGCCACAAAGGTTGGTGGAAAATCTTTGTTTTCAATTCAGTTCTTGAAAGCTCTAGGAAAGAGGGAGGAGGTCTAAGATGGAGGTTTGTTTCAATAAGTTATGTACAAGCTAATACTCATGTTGGATCACATTTCCATTTTCCACAACATGAATGCAGGATTTGTTTACAACAGTTAATTTCAACTACAACAGAAAGCAGTCTTTTGGTTACAAAATTACCTACAAACACAAATATTCACTCCATAATGAAAACTGTTGTTGTGTAACGAAGCAATGACTCGCTGGAAGAAATGGAAAAATGTGTTTCTTTTCTAGCCTATTAGGATGAGGTGTGAGATGGTTGGCAATGCCAAAGATAAGCGGATCTTGTCAATACAAGTAGTTGAGGAGGAAAGAAAATAGTTGTGCTAGGGCTCCCTGAGTAAAAGGAGAGGCAACGACTTGACCCAAGAGATGCAATAAGAATTGAAGTGAAAGAGAGGACTGGAGGGCAAAAAAGTGAGATAGTGGAAAAACTAGCTGGGAAAAGAAGAATAAGCCAACTGTGGACTGTAGGTGAATGTGGGTCAAAATAACCAGTCATAATTCCAAGCCAACATGTACAGGTGCTATGCTATGGTGGAAGTACATTTCATAACAAGTCAATGTGCTGTATACAAAACTTTACAGGTGATGTATACAAACCTATACAGGTGATGTATACAAATGCCCATTGTAAGCAGACTGACTGCGTTATCCTATTATTATTGTACCATTGGTTAAAACTGCTGTTCATGGTGACATATTCACATATTTCTTTAATACAGTATTCAATCAAGAATTACTGATAATGCTTTGTTTAATTGAAACTTTGGAGAAGAGCAAAAAAGATCACTAGTAGACAACTGGAGAATGAATGAATGAATACCTACCTACCTAATGAGTACCTAATGAGTACCTACCTACCTACCTACCTACTCACCCAGCCACCCACCCACCCACGACACCTGCCTCAGCCTGCAACAGCCAGAAATAGCTTCCTTTTTGGCAAATTAATCAGTTTTAACAGTGTCCCTTTTTAACGAGTGGGTTGCACTAATGTTTTGTTGTTTGTTTCACAGAAACAGCAGAACTGTACTGCTACAACATAGCAAATTTCCACAATCTGAAGAACAGTGAATGCAGAGTTTTCAATTCATGCAGTCTTAAATGAAAGAGTCAAGTCAGTAAATCTGCAAAAATCCAAATCTGGCAAAAATCAGCAGGTGATTCCAATAAAAAAAACTCTTTTCTACATTTATGTTATCAACTTTTAAAGTATTAACTTAGGTTGTTGTGACAAGTTGTCTTTAATTTAGAGCGACATCTCGTACCGCTGGCAAAATGTTAAGAAATAAATTCTTCCACAACTTATCAAATCACCAACAACGCAACAGTTAGGATTTGACTAATTACTACCTCATTTAACAAGTGTCACATCTTTTCTTAAATTGTCTAGGAACTTTAAGGGGAAAAGACAGATGTTGTAACAATGAGTGGTACAAGAGAAAAATAGACAATTTAAGAAAACAAAGTAGTGGCTTAAGAAAAAAGGCTGCAAATCAACACATTAATAAATCTGTACCAACACGGATGAACAAAAACTTCCCAAGATATGTGTTATATTTTAACTTTGGAATTTTGACAAGATGCAATAAACTCTCGATAGAGATAAGATTAAAACAGAAACGGGAGGGACAACTATGAAAATGAACATAACGTCAACGAGGAGTTAATCATTTATATTTTAAACAGAGCCATAATTACTCATCCACCAATAAAAAGAAACTGCTGATTCATAAACCGCAGGCTACTGTTGGTATAAATAATGTAGGTGCAGATTTCCCCACAGCAATCAGACCCTGAGACAGCAAGTCTGTGATAATGTGTCAGCAAGTTTCAGCAAGTCCAGCCTTTTATTCTAGAAATTCAATTTCAAACTACCAAATATGAAACTAAAATAGAACTACATGCATAAATGTTTATTTACTCTAAATGTGGTGTAGCAGTAACTAAATGGAGAGACAAAACCTTTAATGGTATTTGCAGAACTCTAAAACCAGTAATTATTTTTTTAATGCCTGCCAACACCTCAGCAACTTTTATTATCTTACTGTAGGTCTCAAAAAACTTCTAAATCATTTTTAATGAATATCCCCAATAAGCAAAAATACGATGTTCAGTTTAGTCCAATTCCTGCTACCTTGAGCGTCTAAAAAGCCTRTCGATCTGAAAACATCTGAAAGAGGCACAGGTGCATAAACAATCCTCTCAAGTCTTTAGAGGCTTTTGAAATATTAACAAAAGAGCTTGCAGGTACATCTTACAGCAGGAGCAGCTATGGCAGAGGAGGGAAAATGTGTTTGAGTCCTATTATAAATCACAAAATACAGCAACAACACTGCACATCCAGGCCTGGCTTGTCCCCCAGGCAACATGACAGCAAAATCCAGTCTTTACAGATGGCGCTTAGAGAAAATCTGTGGAAGACTGTGTGAGAATGTTTTGTGTGTGTGTAATGTTGTTTTAATAATAAAAAAAGTATAGAAATCATGAAATGGGCTTAGCATTATCAGGCTTTCACATGTCTATTCAAGTATGCATGAGGGCACACAAACAAAGAGATGATTGTTGATTAGAGAAAATAAAAAATAAAGATGTCTTCAGTCGTCTTAAGCTTATAACAGCCATTCTATTTCCCTTTGCTTGAAAGGAGGAGAACTTACAGATCTTATGCTTCCCTTTCATGGGGAATTTCACCAACAGCTCCTGGGGGTTGGTGCAGATGAAGACAAATGGAGAGCCAGACTCCTCACAGGTATTGGGGAACTGTGGAAGTGAAGGAAAGAGGGATGATTAAAAGAACAGTTTACCCACAACATGTTCCATATGCTGTTCTCAGAAAACCTCTTGATTATGATTGATTGTGACTGAGCCAGTGATTGTCTGTTTAAACATCTATATATTGCTAGATGTCCTCCATGTCTGATGAAACATTACATGCCTGACAGCAGCTGATAAGAGTCTCGCTGGGTCTTCTGCTCTGTAATTGAACAACTAATGATGCAGTTGCTATGAGGAACAGCTGTGACTCTTGTGAGCTGTAAAAATGACAACATACACAACTAGCAGWGTCAATATCTGAGACAACAAATGCTGTTTTTTTAGATGTACTCTTTTCTGTAACACTGTCAAACAAAAGGCAGGCTACTGAACCACAATGATAAATCAGATCAGTCCATATATGCAATATTTTTGTAGCAATCCAATAATCTCATATAGAATGTTAACGCAAAAGATATGATTGATATTTTACCTAAAACTAGAAAATAAAATTCTTCACAACAATTTCTTTGCACGAAATACAACAAGGCACAACACATTCCTCTGAATAGGAAGGTGTTTTACAGCCCATATCTGACACCGGCACATAGCATAGAGAGAACCTCTCTATCCTTGCGTTATTGATTGGTCTCTCAGGTGAGAGTAGGGAATTGACTGACACAGTGACAAAAGAGTCATCTTTTTCCATCACTGGCGGCCAACATCTCTCAGCTCATCCAATTTCCGCCAGTGCTATCAGATAGTGCCGATGATTGCATCTAGCCGGCCAGGAAGCGGCTCTTTTGGAGACAGWGTTTTTTTTCCCTTCCCCCCATCCTCCTATTCACAGCCTCTCTATCTCCCTCAAAGAAGAAATGAAAGGTTGTGACAAATCTGTGGCATTTAAAAGGAATCCTCAGAGTMTGCAAGTCATTTGTATGGTCACTGACAAACTGGGAAGTGATGACAGAGATGCTAATTCCAGATTAAAGCCCACGTCACCTTGAGTTCAATGTGCTGGTGAGTGATAAAATATGTAAACACTTAAAAGGCCATTAGACATTGTTGAGAATGCAACAGAAAATCYGTTATTAATAATTTCTTTGACAAAATACCTGATTTAAGTTAAGCTGGAGTTCCTTTGACAGTTCTTAAAAAATGTTATTTAAAGAATGACAAAAATGTTAAGACTGAGTTCAAACAATGAGTTAAAATATGTGTAGGGGTTCCCCAAAGGGGAAATAAACATTTCCAATTGTCTTTGACTCTGGTTTTTAAAAGAAAAAAAAATCCTTTCTTAAAAGATTTATTTTATATTCTTTTATAAACAAAATAATAATGTTTTTCATATTTTTGATTTATATTCTCTTTTAACTACAAGTTATTATCAATTTATAAATAAAAGTTGTCTAATGAGTTAATCTTTTGCATTATTTTCAGGAAAAAGCCCAGCATGAGAAATGGTTGAAATATCCCTTTAACTGTTTTTACACAAATGCTTGTTTAATCAACTGTGGTCTTACAGTAACGTGATTAAGTGATTTTCTTTTTAGTATTCCATTCAATCAAAGTTGATTGTTGAGTTTATAACTTCTGAGTTATATTTTGAGATATGTTTACAGAAATATTTATGTTTAATCATAGAAAATTATTTCTTAGATGTATTTCAGTTAAAATGATTCTTGAGCAGTTATTGACCTTTAATCTACTTTTACTGTGTCAAAGTATCTTGTTGTCTCCAGAATCAGGTGCAAAAAGGTAGAAATGACTCAGCCTGTAACTGAAAATATGGAAGGAGGACAACAGAGCTGCTTTATGGAAGAACCTCAGCTTAGCCTGTTAGCTTTTGCGCTAGCACTGACGCTATATTGCCTTATATGTATTAGCTCGGTGCTAGTGCGACAAACAAGCTAAACTGAGGTCCTCCATCCATATTTTCAGTTACAGGTTGAGTCATTTTTGTGTTCCCCTCTCTGTCAACGCTCTCTGGTTTCATTTAAAAGAGCCGATCGTCAGATATTGTCCAAGATTAACCTTCAGGGTGGWTATAGCTCGCTAGCAGCCTCGCACCAAGGACCTATCCACGTCATCATTTACCCAGAATGCTTTGCGTGTAAATAAAATGGCCACATCCGTATGTATTTTTAAACTTTTAGTTTAAAAATTATAAAAACTAAACAGCCTACWATATTTTTACAGTCTTTATTTTACAGTTTAAATATATGTTTATTAAATAAAGTCTAATGTTACAACTAATCGGGGATCCCTTTAACAGTTTGGAAGGTAGGTACATTGCCCTGATTAAAGACTAGCAGGTCTTCTGTCTTGAAGCTCCTATTTCTGTGTTGACATAAGATTGAAAGACTAAAGACTTTTTGTGTATTCACAAAAAAATGCTCTCATGTAGGTGACCCCTTAAAGTGGGTCTTGATTATTATTCCTCTAGGCTTTCAGGTCTTTCCAAGTTTTTCTTTGAACTTTGGATGCTTTTTATTATTATTATTATTATTATTTACTACTACTACTACTACTACTACTACTACTACTACTACTACTACTACTACAAGTTGTTTTACACATTTTCTGTCCAGGTCATTTACCTAGATGAAATCAAATAATGTGCAATTGTGTGCTAAAAATAAAGGAAAGATTACAAGTGGAGGACACACATTAGATCAGCTAATCAATTTATTTTTCCTTAACATAACACTGCACATCTTCACACTTCATTCATGCTGTACTCAAAAATCCAAACATATTACGAAGCATACCATATTAAGAATTTAAAACAAATCTCAATTTTACGCCGTTATCTACTGCTTACGCATTTCAGCCCAGCAGGGAAGCTGTTTACACTGTGCTTAAACTAGGTTTTAATATCCATAAACTCATGTGAGAACACAAAAAAATAGGCCTGATTCACTGCTATCAAAACACTTTAACACACCACTCAGTCCTCCTTTCTTTCATGCACAGCAGTATGTCAAAAGCATGCTACACTTTCTGTAAATGTGCTGTCATTTCGGAGTTAATCCTCAAAGAACGTGTAGAAAAAGATAAATAATATAAAGGTTGGCGAGTTAAATCAYTGTCACATTTTCATGTCTTAAAAAGTGTTTTGGCTACATTAAAAAAGTAAATTAAAAACTATATTCAACTCATTTCACCTTGCGAATTTAAATGCTGCCTAAAAATATTTGTGAAGCTTGGAAAAGAAAAATGTACAAATATGTTACTTGCAAAACTGCCAGTGTGATTAAAACCCRTGAAAAGATTTGATTCAAATGGAAGCAATAAATACAGTGCACTTCCTGAACAAATCAGCTTCATTTGAGATTTTTTTTTTTTAAAATGAACTCCCGCAACATAAGATGGCTGTATTGTCAGTTGTACTCAAGGAGACAAAATGGTGGTGGACTCGTTCAGTTCAGACGAAACAAGCAAAGCTGCAACCACAGCTAGAGTGTGCTCATGTGAGACTCTGCCAGTTGCCTGCTCTTTCATCCTCTATTAGCTAATTAGCATTTAAAGCTGTTGAATGTGTTGCTTTGCCTCACTTCCTCCCCTGGCTAATTGTTTCCATTCTCTGTTAATCAAAAGGCCACAGAATAATGTGGTTGTGTGACAAAGAGGTTTTTTAAAGTCCTCCATATTCATCAGGACCGATTTAATATAGTAAGGGTGGACTTGTTTACAAATTCAATTTAATTTGAGCTGGGCGTGAAACACAATATGAAATTGTGTAAAAAAAATACACCGTGGGGGGACCAAGTCGGTCATGTGCTGGTTTTTCGATTGTAAAGGCCAGGCATATAGCCCTAGGGCATTTTGGGTAAAGGGACCAATGTGCTCAAAATAATTTAAGTCAGCTGCATTAAATGACTTGGTGTACTGCAAGTTAAATTCTTCCAATTTCCTTTCCTTTTGAAGCTGGATAAGTGTGAGACAAAAGGTTCGCCTCGCTCATAAAMATCCCTGACATTTGGCTAATGTTCAACACAGAAATGCATGTCTCCTGCATGGCTGGCTTCCAAACTGCTTTCAGAAAGTAGATACAAACACACTTTAACCTTGCCAGCGTGCCAGYTGATGACAAATACAGTCATCAGTCAAGGGTTTAAACAGAAGTGTATTTTCACATTTGTTTTACTTTGACATTTTGGAAAATGTGCTCATTAGCTTTGTTGCCAAGAGTAAGATGAGGAGAATAATACCACTGCAACATGCGTATGATAAATCCGACGCTAGTGACAGCAGCAAATTAGCTTAGCTCAAAGAACCAGAAGAGTAACTGGATAGCTCTGGCATCTTGAAAGGTCAATCCATGTTTTCTGTTTTGTTCAGTCCAGAAATAAAAATGCAAACGGTATGCATGTATCCAGAAGGTACATGCAAATTAAAAAAAAGAAAAACAAAATGGACTCTTGAGGTTGTTTATTGCAGACCTACTCAGCTTTGGACGCATGTACAAAGAAGACCAATGTGCAAACTCTAAAGTTCGGTGCAGGAACTGTTCACAAAAGCACATTATTTCCTGTATGCAAATAGAACCATTACCTTGTTCCGTTTCACATATTACASACAATCATCAAAGTGGTGCTGGAAGATGAAAGGGGAAAAGAAAATTTTCCAAAATTTGGAAGTTCTTTTAAGGCTTTCCAGCTTCTTAGTATGAAAATCAGTTATTATTTGCTGCTTACAGACAGAATATTTGATTACATCTTTGTGATGCCATTTTTAACTGAAGATAGTTTTTTGTTAGGTTGGATTACTGCAGATATTCAACAAGTTAAGCAGGCGAGATGCTGCAAATCAGAATTTTAAACATTTAGCACAAGTCTAGCTGAATAAAACTGCAATATTTTTTCAAACTGAGAAAGAAAAATCACACTGCATCACAGGGTCTTTAAACATCTTCTCTCAATAAGTATGAGTAAGATAATCTCATAATTTAATCAGAGTATTTCTAAGAAAGTTGTGATAATATTTACAGTAATAATACAGCCTTGAATTATGTGAAGGACAGCATCTCGGTCAACACCTTCCATAACAGAGTTCTAAACTATGATTATCTCATATTGAGAAATTACAGAGTTAAAGCTGTTTGGGTCAWACTTACTGTATCAAAGTTCAGCAGCCTCATGTGATACTGTGAGATCTAACGAGATCTGTTAACACTCAGTGAATGTGCTGAAAATGACACAACTACTACATAAACTTCCATAACATCATTTGTTTCAGTTGGCCTTGGATGCCACTTTATTTTAAAACAAGTTGATCCCTAAAGTTAATCAGTTGTAGATGTACACTCAATTATTTGTCATTTTGTCATCAAGTACCGTACCATACCAACTTTATTTATAAAGCTCTTAAGCCATAGAACTAAAGTGTTGTACAGCCACAGTCATGACAGCAATGTGAGTTTAATTGCTACATGTCCCTGAAACAACTCTTCCAAAGCACTGGAAGATATTACTAAGTTAAAAGGTCTGTATCAAAATATACTATACTCTAAAACTCCTCCAAATAAAAGATAGAAATAGTTAATTAATGGAGTCATTTAAATTCAGAACCCTCTGGGTGTTTGCATAAGTGTCACTTAAATAAACTGTCAGAAAGCTTAAAATACAAATGTACACCAAGAGAAACACACACAAACTTATTACAAATGATTCAAAACTTTGGAAAAACAATACAAATCATTAATAATATCAAAAAGTTGCTTTATCTTCCCATCAAAGTTCCCCATGATTAATTGTTCTGGCCATCATGTTGAGCCATTTGATTACCTTTGGACAACACATAAGCAGCTTCTTGTATTTCTTCCTTAAGTGTCATTATCGTCTCACTAAACCCTGATGTTTTCACTGTAAGATACTACATTGTCAACTGAGGCTAAGATGTTGATCTTATCTCTACATGTGCACTTTAAGTAACATATACATGTGTTAGACCGTCATATCTCTGATTTCACGAGGCAACATGCTTTAATGATGCAAACAGACGAATGTCATCGTGGTATGACATAGCAGAGTAATAGGGGTGTATGACAATGACATTAGAATGTGATGGAGTAAAAATCGCTGGCAATTTTTAAATGAGGAGGCTGTACAGTATCATCGATAGGGTACATTCAAGTATGTTTATTGAATGTAAATTGTATTTGGCACTTGTGGGCAAAATTGCACAAACCGATAAAAAAAAATGTTCTGAAATGTTAGTTAGTGAAAATGCTTTGTATATTTTTAGAAATAATATGGTTGCAATGTTCACTACCTTGAAAAATTTGGAAAAAATAAAAATCAATCAATAAAATTGTATGTAAAAATCATGACACAACAGTCATTTTATAATAAAAATTATTAGAATATGGTTTTGCCATATTGTTCATCAATATACAGTGCTAAGTGTTATTTTAATAAACAACCTACAGTTTTATTTGCTGGGATCAACCCAGAGAGGCTTTTACAATAACCAAAGGTAATAATGTGAACTTCATGAGTTCATTGGAAAAATAAAAATGGTTGGCACAGGCTGCTGCAGGGATGCTTTTGGCAACGAAGATTAACAGCGGCTTGGAAGGCTACAAGATAGGRAAATGACCCGCAAGCTCGTATTACAATAATTTATTGTTTTCTAAGGTTTCTACTTTGTCAACCTTTCTTCTTTAGCCCACTGATTGGTTCCTTATATTGTACAATTCACTGTGACAGTATTTATCCCAACTACCATGTGCTGAGATCTGATAACATAGATCTTCATAAAAGCAACTAAACTAAAGCCAGGATTTGACATCAAGCTTGTCAGCTAACAGCACAACAAACCAACACTGTTCCCTCGCTCTTCTCTCTCTGGCTCTTTTCTGCTACTGTCGGCAATTAGGGGCAGCAGAGACAAGTAATCTCCTTCTGGGCGACAGGGCCAGACCAGAACAGGCATGTGGAGTGGGTTGTGCAGTTAAGAGGGGGGTGGGGGTGGGGGAACTGTGAGACTGGCCCCTGCATCAGTGCTATAGCCAGGCCCTGCTTGGCTGCACTCAATCTCAGCCCAATAAAAAGCCCTTCATTGGCGGGGAGCAACTGAGCCAGACGGGCTGGGAGCATGTGGCTTTTAAAAATGAGGAGGGTGGAAAAGGGGGAGGGAGGAACAGAGGGAGGGAATCCAGAGAAGGGGAGAACGACAGAGTAAAAATGAGGAATACRATTCTGCAAGAAAGGCGAATAATAAAGAGTCTAAGGTGACGGAGAAACACCGAGACAGAGATTTTGACAGATAGGGAACAACACAAAACCAACTGTGTCTCCCCACAGAAGTCAATTCTGAAACACTGCCTAGGTAGCTCTGTCAAGGCTGGTTTCACCCTGGGAATGGAGAAACAGATGGGTTGTCTATGAGCTATGGGCTACATGTAGGAGGTGAAAGGGTGTTGTTGGGAAATATATGCGACGGCAATCGTTCACCAATCGTTCTTTAACCTATCATGTTCCCTAAACAAAACAGCCTTGTTTCTGGTATTCATTACCCCTCAAACAAACACCCCTGCCCTAAGGAAACTGGTACTGTAACTGAATAAGTGTATTTCTTGTTTTTCCATGACTGCATAACACCCATGTAACACAGCTATGAGAAAACATAAATACTGCACTGTACAGTACAGTACAGTACAGTACTGCACATACATAAATAAAATACATTATATTAGTTTTAAATCTGTAAATCTGCTCTATGATTAAATTTTACCCAAACTGAATCTAACCATTTCTGCAGCATGGGATTTTTAAATTTCTTTAAGGGCTGTAAAAATGGTTTCTTTACTAAAGTGATTATTTTTCAAAAACCAGACTTTTGTAGCATATTTAAACACATTAAACTCAACTCATAAAGTGTAATGGTCCATTTATCAGTGGTCACTTAGCTTGCCTTGGCCTGCAGTTTAGACTTATAATATATTTTCAGTGCGTTGTCAATCAGCTGCACTACCAACTGTGGTGCCACTTTTATAATGTTGCTCCAGTTCTGTCATTACCCTAAAACCTTCCCCTCGAGCATAACCAACGAGCCATATATCACTGCCTATAAATCTTGCCATCTTATCAGTGATGGCCTTTTTTTTTACAAGCCTCTGGCAAGAGTGCTGAGAATGAATGTGGTGAAAAATAGGTAGAGAGACATGGCTGTAYAGCTGATATTTCTGCTGTCTCCACACCCTCAGGGACAAGACAGATTTGCAGTAATTATGTAATGAAACATCTTCATTTTCCCAATTTTACCTTCTTTTTTTGTAATGTTACTTATCTATTGTTAAAATACTTTCTCACACTGCTCCTTGGATCTTGCTGTATTGTGATTATCTGATTGAAAAGCACTAGGATTTGCAAAAGGACCAAGGAATGGTGAATTTTCTAGCATGAAATAAAACTGTAGCCCATCAAGACTGTAAAACAAAAATAAATATTAGAACAGCTCAACAAGATTATAAATATTTAGTCTTCATTCATTAGGAATAAGAGAACCTACAACAAAGAAGGAAAAAGACAACTTTAGTGCAGACAATTATAAATAAAACATTTTTGCTGTAAGACAACTGGAATCCACATTATTATTTTTAATTTACATTCGCCTTCATCTCAGAGATGTAAACAGCATCATTTGAGTTTTTGTGAGAGCGAGGTCTCTTTTTCAAAGAGGCAATTACCCATGATGCCTAGCGACCCCATAAGTAGGCTCCCTAGCCTGGCCTCCTCCACTTTTCGTTTGAGAGAGGAGAGCGAGAGGTAAGTATTGTTGTCACGGCACCACGCAGTGGTGGATTTGATATGTGATTGAGACCCTGTCTCTTTCTTTTACAGTGACGTTTGGTGGAGATTCATTGATTTTGGTGGAGACGTAGTCTCGACATGAGTGATGATGAGTGTGAAGCCGGCCCGTCTCGGACTCGAGCGGACGTGCTTGATCTGTTTGGATCAGATTCGGACAATGGAGGTAGTTTTCRGGGCTTTTCGCCTTTTCGAACTCAGAGTGAGTGTACTCTTGGGTCTGGTCAGATTGACCGACCGAAGCGTCAGGCTTCCAGTGGTCCGCAACCTGTGGCGCAGGCAAAGAAAGCTAAGCTAAGTCTTGGTAAAAGAGGGAGCCGTGTTGGCTCCGAACTACTTCCGGCGACGGCAGCCGGTTCGGCTCAACAGTCAAAGAAACAGAGTGATGTTGTTAACGTGCAACACAAGGCTGATCTGAATATAAGTGAGTTGAAATCACAGCTTGGACTTAATCAGCTGATGTCTCAGCTCTCGTCGCTGACGAGCGCGGTTAGTACTTTGGCACGAAATTCTCAGACTAAAAGTTCTGTGAGAGGATCTAATACAGAGGATTTTTCTGATTTAATTGATACAGCCTATAATGATGATGGCTGGGAGGTGCCAGACACTGCAAGTGCAGGCGAGCAGGATGGCTCTCAGGCTCCATCTTATTTTGATCCCTCAGCGTTTGCTGAGAATCTGGATGGAGATCCAGAGGAGGTGTGGAGTATTCCACAGGCTGACTCAGAGGTGAAAACTGGACCTGCTATAACTAATAATTTAGCCTCTATTGTGGATTTGGGTTGTATAAAAAGGATAAGTGAGGASTCGGTGAAGAGTCTTACTGATAAATACCCTTGTCCCAATAATTGCAATTTTCTTTTGGCACCCAAAGTTAATGAGRAAATTTGGATGCAGCTACATAAAATGGTCCAGCAGTCTGATTTGGGTTTTCAGAAATTACAGCAGACGTTGGCCGCTGGGATGGTTCCTGTACTGCATTTGGCCTCATTCATGACTTATATGCCGGTGGCGCAGAGAGTTCAGTGCAAGACKTTGTTGTCTGATGCCGTTAGCCTGTTAGGGCATACTATGCACTCATTGTCGGTGAGACGACATTATTTAATCCGGCCAAGATTACAAGGAAAATACACCTCTTTGTGTTCCATTGACATGCCAATTTCAGCTAAATTGTTTGGTGATGACTTGGTCAAGCGGATCAAAGAGATAAATGAACTGGCTAAGGTGTCTGYTGGTTATCCTCACACGGGCGTTCCAACAGCAAGTATAATGCTTTCCACAGACTGCTAGAGGAAGCGTGAGAGGCCGGCGCYRGATTTGGCRGGGACCGTACTCCCGACGAGGGTCCCAGAGAGGAGCCTACACCAGCTTCAAGATGGGAGACACCATGGATCAGAGGGGACAGGCTGGCAAACCCCCTGAGCGTGAYTGACAAACAGGTCAGTGGACCACACACATGACTGCTGGTAAACTARCCTATTGCATAAGAGAATGGGAAAGCATTACAGCAGATCAGTGKGTTTTGAGCTCTGTGTTGGGCTATAAAATAGACTTTGTCACTAAACCACTTCAGCTGTCAATACCATTAGAAATTCAGTTCTCAGAGTATGAGTCAGATCTGCTTGATCTGGAGATTCAGATCATGATACCCAAAGGTGCTGTCAGGACAGTGGAACCTGTTTCAGGCCAGTTCATCTCTAATATTTTTGTTCGACCAAAAAAGAATGGTAAAYTCAGACCTATTCTAAATCTGAAGGGGCTGAATAAATTTGTTAGATATGAGCATTTCAAGATAGAGCTGTTTTCACAACTACTAGACATTATCCAAGAGAATGATTATTTCACATCTCTGGATTTACGTGATGCATATTTTAGCATTCCAATTCATGCAGAYTTCAGAAAATACCTCAGATTTTATTGGAGGGACATTCTGCATGAACATCAGGTGTTACCATTTGGCATTAGCTCAGCACCTCGRGTGTTTACAAAAGTAATTAAAGCAGTGTTTGCTTGGTTCAGACAACAAGGCATTTGTTGCAATTTTTATATTGATGATTCATTGATCATGAATCAGGTGTTATCGCAGAGTGTTGCCCAGACTCAGCTTATGGATACAAAGTTGGAAAAGCTAGGATTTTATATCAATTTTGAGAAGTCTGTTCAGGTTCTCACTAATAAGATAGTGTTTTTTGGTTTTGTTATTGACTCTGTAACATTCAGAGTGTATCTGGCTGACAAACGGATAGATGCCGTTTTGGCGGAGGCTCACGTCATACTTACAGCCGACAAGATTACAATSAGGCTGCTTGCCAGATTTATTGGTATGAATATCCACACATTCAATAGCAASTGGTGGGTGAATAACATAAAGGTTCACAATGGCAAATTAATCCGACAAGCAGATWTTTCAGCCTKGATTCAGACAGATGCCAGCATGGAAGGCTGGGGTGGTGTGTTTGATAACAATAAAACAGGTGGGCATTGGTCTACATCAGAGTCCCACAAACACATTAATTTTCTGCAATTGTTCAGTGTGTTTCTCTGTCTTAAGGCTTTTTTCAGATGGTTCAGATTGGAAACTAAAACCTGAGATATTTTCTAGAATTTGTTGTCAGTTTTTCTCCCAGACATAGATTTGTTTGCTAATAGGCACAATTCTCAACTTGATAAATTTGTGTCTTGGAGGTTTGAACCTGGGGCCTGTGCATGTGATGCTTTCTCCATTTCCTGGACAAATCATCAGCCATTCATCTTTCCACCTTTCTGTATGTTAAGTAGGGTGTTGATGAAAATCCGGAGGGATAGAGCTAAGAGCTATTATTATTGCTCCATTATGGAGAACAGCATCTTGGTTCCCTCTGTTGATTGATGCTCTTATCGATTTTCCTGTTAGGCTTCCACGTCACAACGATCTCCTGGTGGCTTCACACGACCCGACCCAGTTCCACCCACTTCGGAGATGGCTGATAATCACCGCCTGCAAAGTATCAGGAGTGCCCTCAAACATCAGGGACTTCAGGACTCAGTCATTGATGTCATCTGTTCCAGCTGGTGACCGGGAACTCAGAAATAGTATTTGTATGCATGGCGCAAATTCCTTGTTTGGACTATTGGACGATCATGCTGTGCCACTGAAGCGACTGAAACCACAGTGATTGCATACTTGGACTTTCTTAAMGARAGTGGGAGCTCATATGCAGTGATTAACACTCATAAATCATGCATACTCCAGACTTTACAGGTTTTAGGTGCTACTTGGGTCTTGAATCCTAGGTGGTTGCCCAGGTACATGAAAGGACTATATCATTTACGGCCACCGAGGCCTCGTTACACTCGGACATGGGATGTCAGTAGTGTTTTGACTTATTTATCTTTTGTTTCCTCATCAACGTTTAAGTTTGAAAGATTTGACATTGAAGCTTACAGCATTGCTGGCATTGGTCACAGCAGCGAGAGCTCAGACACTGGCGGCGTTAGATTTAAGTTATCTGCAAGTAGCAGACTATCACTCTAAAGTGTATTTTTTAATTTATGAACTCACTAAAACAAGTAAGTTGGGCAAACCGATTCAGGAGATTCTTCTGGAGAGATACTCTAAACCAGAAATTTGTGTATTGGACACATTGTTTGAATATATTTGTCGCACTCGGGAACTAAGGACGTCAAGTAGATTGTTGATTTCATACAAGACTTTTTCTGCGGTGTCTACTTGCACTATAGCCAGATGGCTACGGACAGTGCTCATTAATGCAGGAATTGATGTGACTGTTTTTAAATCCCACTCTTACAGAGGAGCTTCTGTTTCAGCAGCATTTAACAGTGGCGTTTTACGGAAACAGATTTTGCGGACCGCAAATTGGACTTCAGTTAATACGTTTAAAAAGTTTTACTACCRAGAGTCCGGGGAAGGGACTAAGTTCTCGGACAGAATTTTGAGTTCTCATTTCAGTTGATCTGTATTTTTCTTTCTTTAAATATTTTTTTGGATTGCATCTCCATTGAGGTTGTGTGGTTGAATCCTGTGAAATAGTCCACACAAGCAGTGTGATTGTCATCAGCTTTGAACATGCTGCTTACATCTCTGAGACGAAGGCGAATGTAAATGAAAAATAATGCTCCTTCATCCCAGCAGATGTGCAGGATGAGGGACATTATTTGAATTGTAGTGAGCCTGAGGCTCAGAGAACACCCACCACTTTTTTGAGTTAGATTTAKGGGTTTGCTGAGACCCTCCCTTTTTTAAAACTTTGATGACAATCACACGTGGCGATGAAAAGTGAAGGAGGCCAGGCTAGGGAGCCTACTTATGGGATCGCTAGGTAGGCATCTTGGGTAATTGCCTCTTTGAATAAGAGACCTCGCTCTCACAATAACTCAAATGATGCTGTTTACATCTCTGAGCCTCAGGCTCACTACAATTCAAATAATGTCCCTCATCCTGYACATCTGCTGGGATGAGGGAGCATTTTGTTAACCATGTCTGCTCAGCATGTTTAAACTTAGATTTCATAGTTCTTAATGTTATTCATTAACAATTTCTCTAAAATTTTAATCTAGTCTAAAATAAGGTGTCCTCTACACGATTTGAGTGAGAGAAACAATTTGATTGGCAAAGCAAAAACATCATTTAGTGTTATTACGCAGCTTAGGCAAATACGTTGGCRACTAAATATAATAAAGAAAAAACTTGACATTAAGAATATTAAAATACGCAAATGGATTGCTATCGAAGCATTTTACGAGCTATTTGGCTTGCCATCTATCCACTTCTCAGCTTTCGCCTTGACCACCAGGACCACAAGGGTCTTCAAGCTCCTGTACTACATCTAAATCGGCTACTTATGCTATACTTTGGTGTACTTTAGATGGTGTCTTCCCGTACTCCCTCTTGTCATGGCAGTTCTAAAAGCTAAAACAAAWATAACAAAAAATATATTACCCATTTCAATATAAGCGATGTAACCAGACAAAGATACATTAGGCACATGTAACCCAAACCCTACCTTCAGTACACTTTCATGTACCATTACTTTTCAATTGTTTTGTGAATTTAAATCATGCTAAAGAAGGTAAACTAAAACAAATTTATAATAAATGAAGCCTTTATTCTAAACAGCTCGTCAATAGCGACTGGAGATATTTTAGATTTTCAACAAATTATTCTCATATTTTAATCAGAATCCTGCATGTTTTGATTTATCCCCATCTGCCTCATGCTGTTAATGCAAATTCTCTCCTCCATCTGTTTTGCATTAAAAGGCCTGCAGCAACTCAAGAGAAATAATCTTTTTATGTCACATTTACTGTGAAACGTGCACAAAATGTATGTTTCCAAAACAGCTGAAAGTGAAAGTACAGCAAAGCAGTGTGGATCAGAACGGATGATTTCTTTTCATCAAATACATATAAAACATCTTCTTAATATATAGGTCATATCATGATGTAAAAATACAAATAAGGCGCTTATGACAGCAGAGACAATGTTTTAGTGTTCATTATTTTCAATCTTTGCCTTGTGTGATTAATTCAAGCTATTTTACAAGAACGAAAAAATCTTKAGCCTAAAGGCAGCTGTTTGTAGTCCATTTCGATTTTCTACAAAATGTTCTGACATGATTTTCTTTTAATGGCATTTTTTCACCACAGACTATTATAATAATAAAAGTACAAAATATTTGCACCACTTTCCCTTATTTCTCTTTTTCTTGGACAATAGTCAATATGTGTGTAGAAAGAGTGTAATATAAAAGTGTAGCATACCTACCTACTTCTACAAATAGCTTGAGAATTTTTTACTCCTTTTATTTTGGCTTTTTACTTGTTGTTTATTTGTACTCTGTCTTGTTGCTGCTGTGACATCTGAATTTCTCCACTGTGGAATAAATAAAGTCTCATCTCGACATGACTGTTGTTATAATAATGAGACCAGTTTGTTTACAGCARCACACATATCAGTAAAAACTAATATTTMTTGCACTTGTAGGCCATTACAAAGRCTCCTTTGTTAACCTTTTTTCCATTGTTGATTAAAAAATGCATTTAGTGGCTCACTGCTGAGTTAATGAAAGAGTTTTAAGCACATTTCCAGCAGCTTTTTTATATTGTACATTTTATTTTTTGATTAGTTATCAGTAAATTATACAGTTGAATTCTTTGGATTTGTTGTATTGAATTACATGAAAACACATTGCGTTAAGTCAAAACTCACACTGAATAATACTGTGCAGTGATTACGGGTCGAGTTGTATTGCGTTATAATTTTTGCTGGCTGTTTGTTGACAGTCAGTTTTAGTTATGCACAACTCTATTGTAGTGCATTTATATTACAAATGTCCTCATTGTTGCTTTTCAGTGGACTGAAACTGTGCTCACTGCTTAGTCTCAGCTTTTAGTAACTTATAAATATAAAAAAATCTGGCAAGTATAAAACATTCACATAAATAAATGCAAATAAGAGCTCTGCTTGAGAATGGTATACATACAAATGGACTAAAATTTCAAGTCGAGTCTTTTATTGTTAACTAAATATCTGCAGACTGTCGTTTTACTTGGACAATAATTTTCAACTTCTAGCTTCCATTTTGAGAGGCTTCCATAGCTTGTTTTTTATACTGTTTTTATAATCCAGAGGCTGACGGTTCGAGCCCAGGTTGTGTCAGGAAGGCGGCTGGCRTAAAACAGCAAATCATTTCATGCAAGTTCACTTGTTGTGACAACATATTCTACTTTAATATCTTCTCTGTTTTCATAAATTGAGTAAGTTGGAGAGGATAATTTCATCATTTCACAAACGAGTTTTTGTAAAGCTGAAAACATAGCAATCTTTTTAGTATAAATAAATTAGTAATACTGCCACATATTCATTTAACTCTTAAATGCTTATGAATCTTTTAAAATTGGTATCAAAGGGTGAAAAGTTGTATCCTCAACTCACATGGGCACACTCATCAGATCATACTGTAACCAGAATCAGTAATAACCTTCCCTTCTGAAACGGGCAGCTCTGGAAACTCACTCTGTCTTTTTCGATGTTGCTCAGAAATACAGTTGGAGAGTGATGGGATTAAAAATTAAACACACTCCTTCACCGACAGAATCAACTGGTGTCAAGTTGGAGCGTGAACATTAATTATCTAGAAGTGTCCAACACTGGCTCCTGAATTTTTTTACATTATTAATATCCTCAACACAACAAGAGCCGTGTCTCATTATTAGAAGCTCAGCACCAAAGCCACGATTTTCCAATTACTGCCTCTGTGTCTGCTCAAGTGCAAAAAACACATTTCCTTTGCCTTTAAAATGTTGTTAGTTTCAGGGAAACTAAAAGGTCATCTTGACACATTTTGTGCTAATAGAAACTTTCACTAAATGTAATTCTGTACTTGAATATAAATTAAACAGACAGCCCTCTATTTTGATCGAGCTTTTAGTATCATGTCACAATTAAGTTGATCTACCAAGCGGGGAATGTAGCAGATTTGTGGCATTAACTTTGATCCTGTGTTATTTTTGTACTGTGGTGTTTAGTTCAAGAACCATCAGTGACTTAGGAATCACGGTCGTCTTTGTGCACGAGGATCTAAAGTGGTCACCAGCCAAACATCGGGCTATTAAAGTTCCCTTCAAGACTAGAGCAGTTTATTATTAGCAGTAAAGTTTATTTTCAATGTGTGTGCTATATGAGCCTAACAATTCTGCTGGGCAAAAATAATGCTGGTAAAGAGCAAAGCACACATTAGCCTTTTTAGACTGTACTCGTGCTGACAGGTGTAGTGAAGTCATGTTTTTGCAGAGAAGGGGGGTGGGGATTCACATAGACTTCCTCACTTTTGCCAGTTCCACTTTCCCAGCCGTGTTTATGACTTCACCTCCTGCTGTGGCCCTCTGGCAAGAAGAAAACAAGACTTGTCTCACAACAGTCAAAGCTCTTTAGACTCAACAAGCTGGTTTGCTGGAACTTTCCGTGGAAATGGGTCCTCTCCTGTGCACACAGTTAAGCTTCTGTTTGACAAATCCAGGGCTCTTGTCAAATGAAGCAATCAAAAATAAACTATTTTATGCACGCTGTAACACTGTATGTGGCTATTCAATAAAAGTTGTTTGTGCCTTGTCAAAGTACACAATAAAGCCCTCAACTAAATTTTCTTTACAATACATTGAGCAAGAATCCACAGAGGTATTACTGTCCACCTTCAAAGAAAAGTTTCTCTGAGTCCATTTAAGGAAGCCATTAAAACTTCCTTAAATGGAAAATCTTTTTCCATCGGTGCTACAAACCCATGTCTCCCAAACAAGGGTGCTATCAACGTACAGGCTTCTATTTTAAACACAATAAGAAGCCACTGCAGACAGGATATTTAATGTGAAAATTAAGGAGAATGGAACATTTTAAAAAGGTATTTGCATCTGGTCTCCACAAAGTGAATGCAAACAGCACCAAAGGAAAAAAAAAACAAGTCCGCTATTTGGTCCGGACCAAACAAGTGGCCCAGAGGACTTTTCCTGGTTCTAATACACCCCTAGAGACAGGCAACAAGGGGTTGAGAGGGGCACATGAGATGGCTGTTTCTGGACTTTTGTCAAATGAAGGGTTTAGATTTCTCACAGCCCATGCATCAGTACTTAAAACAAATTAAGTGATTTGACTTATATTTTCCCAAAAGAAAAATCATTCCCAAAGAATGACAGCCCTTTTGGGACCTAGATGTGTTTTTCCAGAAGTGGTCCATGGATGGGCTAGTACCACTTAACCCAAACATGGGTCAGTTGTGGCAATGACAGATTTGGGCCACATAAGCAAAACCACAAATGTGCCATTACGAAACGCCATCTTAAAAAAAACAGTGCCATCATTGCCAATACTGGCCCACATCCAGTTGACAAAACACCTGCCTCACCAGCAGTGCCAGCCTGACACCAGATCTGGCCCACACTTGCCTACTATGTGGGAATTCTCTTCATAATTTTTGACACACATTTTCCTGAAGTTACATTAAAGAGTGAACACCTGAATGTCTCCAACATTAATTTTATTATTGTTTTTAAATTTAACCTTTAATTAAGCATGTCATAAACCATGGAAGTTGGTCACACGGTGGTTCAGTTGGCAGAGTTGATGCCTCTCAGCAAGAAGGTCACCGGGGACCTTTCTGGGTAGAGTTTCCATGTTCTCTCCGTGAATGCGTGGGTTCTCTCCGGGTACTCCGGCTTCCTCCCACAAACCAAAAACACAACTGTAAGGTTAACTGATAACTCTAAATTATCCTGGGGTGTGAGAAAGAGTGAATGGTTGTTTGTCTCGTTTGTCTCTGTGTGGCCCTGTAATGGACTTGCGACCTGTCCTGGGTGAACTCTGCTCCTTGACTGATGGATATGGCCAACTGTGACTCCCGTGACCCTGAAAGGAAGAAGCGGATATAGATAATGGCTAGATAATGGATAAACCATGGAAGTCCCAATGAGATCACAGATCTCTTTTGCAAGGATGTTAGCATGTTCTCTTCATGCATGTGTGGGTTTTCTCCAGGTGCTCCATTTTCCTCCAATAGTGCAAAAAATATAAATGTTATCTTTTCTGGCTACTCTAAATTGGCTCTAGGTGTGTGTGTGTGTGTGTGTGTGTGTGTGTGTGTGTGTGTGTGTGTGTGTGTGTGTGTGTGTGTGTGTGTGTGTGTGAATGGTTGGCTATCATGTTTTTCTGTATGTGACCCTGTGATGAACCTGTTCCAATGTACCCTGCTTTTCACTCAATGAATACTGGAGATAGACATCAGCTCTTTGTGATCCCAAAGGAACAACAGGTAAAGAAAATGGTTGTATAATTACAAACATCGCTCTCAGGCAAAGGGACTTTTGTAACCTACCATAAAATGCTATCCATCCAATCCACTTTTTAAGTCTTTTCAGTCCAATGCTCATTTTGCAATTGCAACATAAATCTATGACACAAGTGTTTTCTTTAAAAGTCTTACTATGAATACATCCTTCATGAYGTACTGTTATTTAAACAGAAAAATAAGATGATATGGAGATGAATCACTTCCTTTTGCTTTAGTGTTTGACAAGGAGTTGGATAAATTGCTTCTTCCACGCTCTGTTTAAAAAAGACACATGAGCAGGTTGGAATAAAAATCAGAAAAGAGAATGGCTGTTGCTTTTGGGAAATTCCAGTGTTATTAAATCAACATTTGAACTGAAAATGAATCAGAAAAATTGCTCTGCGAAAATGTTCTTGATTTAAAAAAAGGAAAAAAGATGCATCACACCATGGTGATAAGATGTATGCTTTTCAAATACAAAGAAAAAGTGTCTRGAATCATACCCATGCAGCTGTGACCACTAGAAAGTTGACAGGTTAAAAAAATGGTGTTGCATGTAAATCAATACTCTGCTTCACACACCAAGCCTGCAGAAGCAATTCATGTCATATTTGCTCAATGAAGCAAGGCACAGTGGCCTGTGGACTGGAGCTCTGAGGAGCTTCTCTAAATATAGAAGAGAAGGAAATGTTGAAGTTGGCAGCYAAGTTAATAAGACTGCAAAATCCTATTATGCTTTAAAACGTCTACGATATAATTAAAAACTCTTAGCATWTTATATTTTAGAGAACAAGTTTTCAGAGTGTTATCTGTTGTACTGTAACAGACCCAGAATAACCGAAAACTCTTGATTTTCATGTACTCAAGTCTTTATGTTAATATATGTTGGTAATTTTTGTATAAATGTACTTCATTAAAACAGACTGATATGTTTAAATTAATGCTCATGTATCACATTGCTAATTTTAATATTTCTACAAGCATGGCTGTATAACGTTTTTAAAATTTGTGATTTGTTGTCTAAATAAAAATATTTTGTAAAAACTGAAGAAATTAAAGCCCTAGCATTGCTTTAAAAAAGGCACATTATCTGCTACATTTCATCCTAGATCATCCCATGTTGAATAATGATCAAATTATTGTAATTTGGTCAAATCTTAAAAATAAAGTTTTACACATTTCTCATGCATTAWTGCAAGATTTGCACAGTTTCTGTTTTATGTTTGCTAAAGTCAATTAGCTGTGGTGGCCATCTTGAACTGGGTTGGTTATAAAAGTTATTCAATTATAGATGTAATGGTTACTTTCTTTAAAATACATACATGTACAAGTTTGTATTTCTATTCTTATTAGAACCGTGTATTGACATCCATTTATTTCCAGTCATTTCTCAAGCCTAACACTAACCTAGTCTAATCATTACCAGTAGAACTAGCCTCAACCTAACCTGGCCCTTGCCTTTCAATGCAATTCCCCTCAATCCTATTTTCCCTTCACTGCTCCGTCTGGGATTTCTCCCACAGACAAGGATTTCTCTGGTAGAATTTCAATGGGGCCAATCAGCGAACAGAAGGAAGAGTTTTAGTCTGCTTGTAAYTAAACAATGGCAGTGGAGGAAGTGAATGAAGCCAGTGTGTGTTGACAAGTCTTCCAAATTAAATTAAATTTGTCTCACAAAGCCTGCAGGACTCATTTACAGCCATCTCGTTTGGTTCGGTATTTCTCTTTTCCCAGTAGGGGATGGTTGTTTACAGTGCAAGCAATATCCAGTTAGTTTCAGAGCTTAGCTTCCTTACAGTAAAGCTGGTACTCTACGTGTCACGGTTTGACGTTAGCAATTGGGTAAAATCAACCCAATCGTTTTAAGCTGCAACAGAGCTCATGCCTCCAGCATGAAATCGTTTCTCAGTAGCAAGGGTTCCAGACCCTCTGTAYGAAGGAAAGYGAAGGACAAGGTGCTTGTTTTTACCAGGCTAGCCTTAACCCTCACCTAAACTTGTCTTGTGTGGCAACTTAAAAAAGAACATAATGGTAAGTAAAATTATTGTGARCATGTAAATATGATTTATTGACTTCAAATTGTGTGAAGCTAGCACATTCTTGTTATGTTATGACTAATGTTATGACTAATATTCATATTAATATAAATTTAAAGCTATGTTTTTACAGGCTAGTTAGGGCTGTTTTGACCAAGCYGAATTGTTACATTTCTCTCCACATATGTGGCATTCAAATTTCGTGCAGCTAGCACCTTCCTGTCTCGAGATATAACTAAAAATATTATTTATATTTAAAAAATACACATTGGAGCTTTCTGGCCATTTCTTCCAATGGACTCCCAGCAGACCCTAGCTTCTTCAAACCCCCAACCAAAACAGTCAGTCTGACCAATCACGTCTTGAAAGAACTACGCCCACAAAAGGCTTAGTAATGCAACGACAAGCCCAAGACGATGACTTGGCGTCCAGATTACAATCTGAYTAAGCATCTGTGAGATCCGCAGGAACAAGTCTGATTCATGACGGCTCCACCCCGTAACCCACATTACTGAAAGATCCTTTGCCAAGTCTTCGGTCCCTAACACCACAAGACAAGCCCCAGAGGTTTTCCATCTAGTCCCCAACCGATCCAAGCTAATTTGGCAAAAAAACAAACAAACAAACAAACAAACAAATAAAAAACAAACAAACAAGAAAATTAACTATATTATGAAAGTTATTGTAATGTTTTGGCTGATTGGTGAAAGTTTGTTTTGAGAAAAAAAAATCATAACCTCTCCCACACGTCTTAACGTCTGTTTTTTTCTATTTGTTATAGGTCCACACATACTTCATGTAATGTGAGCGTGTGTAATGGTGTGAATTTAAAGACAGCAGTTATTTTATTGGGTTAGAGGTTTCTGTTATGACAGTCAAGAATGTAATTCTAAAATAATATGTCTGCAGACAGTTTTTGCAGTTTTAGCTTAGCACCCACTAACTCAGTTAGTCAAGCATGAAGACACTTCATATTTGATGTAAATTCTGCTTGAACACACACATAAGCACCTGGCGGTATAAAGATCAGACTGTTAACTCCCTGCCTCCCACAGCACAATTCTACTGATGTCTGATTTAAAACGATCATCACTCTCATCCTGGTTATATCCCAACAAATCCCACAGTTGTAGAGCATTTTAAATAAGTGACACTAAATGATTCCACAAAAGAGAAACTTTCACTTGTGTAACACATTGATGAACTTTGTGTTGAATGGCTTACTGGCAAACACAGAGGTCAGTATCTACAGTAACTTATATATTTGTCCCATGAACTTAGATTTTTTTTTAGAAAGAAAGTGGGTAAAAAATAGGAGAAAAAGATAGTGGCTGTTTTTATCTATACTGTATTTATCACACATTTGGTACTACAAAAGTTAGCATTAAACTATGTGAGCAACACATTCTGGGTCGAAGCCACTGTGCTTCTTTGAAGTATCATGCTTTTAAATACTCCTTTTTTACATTTAAATCCTTCAGTTGGAGTCTATATAAAGTGGAACTGCAATGTTTTGATCTGAATTCCTCCTTCTTGTAACTCCACAAGCCCCTCTTTCACCCCTTTTCTGAGGTGTGTCTCAGACCAACAAATTTAGATGCTGTCTCTTTAAATCCAAACAAGGCGCTTCACACCCCACCCCACTCTGGCTTCCAGAGTGGTCCACTCTAGTTTGATAGAGGGGGTTGTAGTTATACAGCTGCGCAGAAATGTCTTCTTTACAAATTAATCAAAGGATGTCAACAAGGGAAGACTTTTCCATCTAGCCTTGCATTGTTGGAGCCAGAGGAAAATGAAAACTACCAAACTGTARTTGGTAAGCCCAGACCTTGTATAACGTTTCAAAATTGTATTCTAGAAGGCGCACATTATTTTGTTGCACACTTAAAAATGGATGAACTAAATACTTTTCATAATATTTGGAACTATGAAGGTGTTTTGTTTAATGTAAATAATTCTGAACTTTCATTTATGGATGTGTTAATTTGAAGCTGTGTTGAATATTTCTTTGGATCACTATTGAGTGAATAAATGAGTTTTTAAAAAATCAAAAAAAATCTCTCTCTCTCTCTCTCTCTCTCTCTCTCTCTCTCTCTCTCTCTCTCTCTCTCTCTCTCTCTCTCT
>NW_013952411.1:4048341-4060306 GCF_001266775.1 Austrofundulus limnaeus | reverse complement strand
CTCTCTCTCTCTCTCTCTCTCTCTCTCTCTCTCTCTCTCTCTCTCTCAGCGGGAGGGGAGGAGGGAAAAAAAGGCAGAAAGGCATCAGGCCAGCTGCAGCTCTAAGGGACTGAACTTCACTCAAACAAGACCCAACACTTTTATTCCTGATTTAAACTAGCAATCTTGTGAGCAGCTGCAGCTCTATGCTTTTATTTTTTTATGTCAGGCTGTCGCGGAGCGCTCCTCCTCCTCTGTCCGGTACTGGTGTGGTGTGCGGCGGACAGCTCAGCCAAGGCTGCTGGAGCTGGAGGTCAAGGTCCTGATTCAGGGAGCCAACACGAGTCAGTCCCAGACTGAGCTGACTTGATCAAGTCTCTCTGTGCCTCTGGTGAGGAGGGGGGTGAAAAATCCTCCACTTCAGACCGTTCAGAGATGTAACTATCTGCGTCGCTGTGGTCACTCTCCATGTAACATCAATTATGCTAATGCTAGCTGTCGCGTTCTCTCGTCCTGGCCACACCCCCGCTCTCTAACACCCCCCCACCCACTTTGATGCATGTTTCAAATTTCGCCTTGGGGCGGAGTTATCTTCGCCGGGGGGGGGGGGGGGGTAAGATACACTTTAAATTGAAGAAAGGCAGACTTGCAGTTTTTAGAATAAACAATTTTTTAGTTCTTGGCTAGACCTGGACACAAGGGTCTGTAGCACTGTTCTGTCTCCTAAATCATCTCAAATGCTCTAGAATTATAAAAAACTAAATTGAAAAGGGTTCAAGACTGGTTTGAGATGCACAACAAATCTGCGAGCAAGTTCAAAATTCAAATGCCAAGACGGAAAACTCAACAAGACACTCAAGGAAGGAAGCTCAAGCAGGATGACTGAAAATGATTCAAGACATTGTGAAGACTCTTTCGTAAAGGCCATTCACCAACCTAGTGAGCTTTTCTTTAAAAGCTTTGTGTAAGCTCAAAAGTACTACCTCAAGCACAGACAACTTGAAATGCTTTTGCAGTCAAAATATAGCTTTTGATTATATATTTAAAGTGTAATGAGTGGCAATAGTTAAAAACCAGTATGTGCATTAAGATTTCACAAAGTAAATTTTATAACTAAAAAAACAACAACAACATTCTTGAAGTCTTAATCATTTTCCCACTGAAATGGAGCTGAAAATAAGTCAGACTTGCTGGGCTAGGGGAAGCTACAATTTGCTGTACACAATGAGAGAAAGATTAATGGCACTAGAGGCACGGATGGCCGGCCTCACCTCCCCCTCTCTCCATACTTTCCTCTCTTCTGTCACTGGCAGGAAGTTGCTGAGCAGACATGTCACCCAGCAGACTACAATTGAGTTTGTAATCTCTGACCCGCAGTGGCAGGGAGTCGCTCGGTCTCTGTCTCTCCAGTTCTCCTTTTTGAGAAGAGATAGTTGTGCTAATATGTCTGCCAGGATAGGGTTTGGCTTAAACATTGCTTTCAAATGAACAAACAAACAAACAAACAAACAAACAAACAAACAAACAAACACACACATAACAGTAAGCAATTGTTACAACTTGCTTGGGGAATGTTGGCAAAAATATTTTAAATTAGATATCAGAGAGGTAATGTCTAATCTCACATTTAGAATTAAAAAGGCATAAAATATGATTAAACTAAGCTCTTTTTTCAAATCCTGATATTATCACTACAGGAAAAAAACAACTGCCTCCTGGCATTGTGCGAAGCATTTACTCAYTACGCCACACAAGTTGACACAACCTTCGCTCATTTCCTCATTCCAGAACAGAGGACTGGCACACACACTGGCCTCATGAGGAGCCGTTTTGGGGCATCATCAACAAACACCAGATGTGAAGATGGGARATAAATGTCAAACATATTGATTCTATGCTTCATTAAAGCTTATTATAGGGAAGAGGAGGCAGACATTGCCGGTGGCTAAGCATTAAATAGATGGCAACATTAGCATCTACAGAGGTCTTCTTTTATGCAAACATTGTTTAACACGGTTGGAGCTTTATTTGACAGACAATGCAAACGGGGACCAAGAAAATGGTTTCATAAACCATAAACAAACCGCTGCTCTAGTTCCAGCTGGGACCTTAAAACTATCTGTTGGAACTGTGAGCACAATTATTCAAAAAACCACAACTTGTAACATAATGATAAGAYGGCTGATTGTTATCATTCACTGAGAGTATTTGCGCTGTTGACATCACGAATGTCTTCCTATCTCTACCAGCAATAACCCCAATTGGCTTTAAAAGCACAATTACTAAATATTGTGATAAAGAAAATGCACAAAGAGATTCTACTCAACACATAAAGCTTTTATGAACACAAGGTTCTGTTATAATCCTTTATCGCTAAACTGCTGTGGTCTTATAAATTTCAGTCTCCAGGCAGAAGTGAAGTTTTACACTCTGGAAACATAAAAAAAAAACACTTTATATAAAAAAATAAAGCTTTTGCGTTCTCAGAAAAATGGTTCCTGTGTGAACAGCTCCTAAGTTACGTGGTACATTGCATTGGTTACCATGTAATGACGCTTTTACAAACACCCATTTCTGTTCTTGGATGACCGCATTTCAGCAGTCAAAGYAGTTTACTTTTGTTTTAAAAGGTTGCTGATTAGATTCCCAACCTTGCCAGTTAAAATGAAAAAGTGCAAGATATTGAACCACACATTTCCACCTGATATGTTTTACATAATAAGCACCATAATGTAATATTTTAGTCACAAATCAGAACAATATTTAGTGACTGCCACCCCAAAACATATTGCAAYAAATAAACCTGCGACAAAGTAAAGAACATATAAATTGCCACAATGATCAAAAACCAATGACAAGCTTTCTTACAACAAAACAAAAAGTTCTGTATGCATTTTTGCAATGATTGGTGTTTCAAAAGTTGAACCAGCTAATTCAGGATTTCATAACTCATCCTTCTCTTCCTGTTAACAGTCAATAATATCAGTCAGCACAGTAACATTAGGGCTATCTCTGCAGGTTTTCCTGTTTATTATCTCAAGGACAGCTCTGGAGTAATGACTATGACCTCAGGACCATTCTTCCAGTTCAGAAAAGAGACAAGAAATATGTGAAAAAGGTTTCTTTTAGAAGACCAATATTTTCCACATTACTTCTTAAAAAGGAAAATAAAAAGGATTTGAACCTGTTTAAATTCAATCTTCCACTTAAAACAGGCATTGGTATTCAGCTACCTCTCTTTGATTTGGAGTTATTATCATCAAACAAGCTACCATCAAAGGAAGCTGCCTGAAATGTGTCTCAAATTGCCTCTTTTGTTGTTTTAAAGTCCTGTGATCAGCATACAGAGAGAGAAATAACTCATTAAACGAACAAAACAATATAAAGGAGAAGATAACAAAGGGGGGTTGACTGTCAGCTTTCCTAACGGCAGAGTGTGTGACATTTAATGAAGTGGACTGCAGACAGCAGTAGCAGCAAATTTAAAGTCTAGCAGATGGTTCTATGTATTTTTCATGCTGTGGAAAACCTGTGACTGAGGTTTAGTTGGTTGTCATCCAGTGCTGAGTGGCCTTGAGCTGAATGCATTCTACACACCATTGCAAAAATCACATGATGTCTGACCTCTCTGCCATGGCAAACTGCCCAGCAGGGAAGAGGGAGGAAGAGGGAGGAATGTCAGTGTGTTGGTGTGTGACCGAGGTTCAGCAGAAACACACAGAGACTGAAAAATGCTCGATTGACATTGAGTGCGCACGCTCGTTCAGCGAGCATAATTTTACACTTTACAGCACTGACCTGTAAAACATAGTGTTAGAGAGAAAGTGGGGAAAATGTGAGGATGGAAGGATGGAGAGGAAGGGAAGCGGAAAGAGAAACAAGCAGCCACCATTAAGGATTTCAAAAAATGTTAGAGAAAAAAAAGGAGGAGGGGGACGAAAAAAAGAAATAGCACTGCCTAACTTCCCTTCCTTTGGAATGCATCCAATATATCCTGCGTGCAAGAGAAAGGGTGTGTGTACATGTGTGTGAGGCATGCTGGCAGGAAGGCTTTCAACATATAAATATCACATTACCACACAAGGAAACTCAGGCATCAGTTGGAGCTTCCAGCCAGCCTAACAAGCATGGGAGCTCCACTCTGGAGGTCAGGAGGAGAGCTTACACAAATGGAATTCCACAGGAACCTGTTCTTCTTTTAACAGATAAGTGGGAACATGGTTGGAGCTGTGTGATGTGATGGGAGCCTGGTTTCAGTTAGTCCACGTGTGCTAGTGTGCATGCACCGAGTCCCGGTGTATAATATATGCCAACAAGTGCAGAAAGGTCAGGTAAAATACAGCATCAGTTTTTCTTCCCCCAATGCCAACACAATTCTCAAGACAAAATAWAGCATTCAATACCCAACAAGATCATGTTTAAGATTTACTGTCCAAAAACTGTCCAGAAAGTATAAATTTTGATCCACCACAGACGCCTGATGATTCCAAGTTCAGAACAATTACGTCAACCAATAATTGTCTCCAGTGGCAGAAAGAAGAAGGAGTCAAGTACCAGATGGTCTGACTCAAACAAACCACTGATCTCATCAACACCGAGTCAATCTGGGATTATTAGAAGAGACGGAGGACAATGAAACAGACAAAATACACAGATGTACTTTGACAGGTTGAACAACCTACCTGCCAAGGATGACAACATCTACTCCTGATTTGATTTAGCTGTATTTGTGTTTGCTGTGCTTTGTCTGACCTTGTGAGGGGATCATTTTAAAACCATCCATAGTTGGGCATGTTCTTACATGATTACAGCTGTTTAAAGTAGAGAATGATGGAGTATTTTGTAAAGCATTTTCACTGGGGGTCAGTTCAAGGTCTACTTTTTCATTACTTAGTCATGTAACTCACTTGATATTTCTGTGTACTCTGCAGTTACCGGATATTGTGAAYGCACCATAGGCCTCTGACATGAACATATCTGAATAGTGAAAGGGTCTGAATGATTRACTTAAAAAAATGTTGGCATGAATATAATACCTTATACTGAAGAAAGGGTTTAAGATTTTTATGGCAATTTGTTATGGAACAAGATCTATTGTGTTTCTTCAAATATGACACAAACAAATATTCATTCGTACTAACTGAAAAGTACTGCATGTCCAAAAAGACTTAATAATATACAGTATGTCTATATAATATTAAAAAGATCCAGCTTGCCAATACCGTGTAACTGTGAGTGACGCCTGTATAAATTATCTGTGACTGCGGAAGACTAATTAGAGGCATGAAAAACCAACAATTTTCACTTGTTATCACATTGAACTGGATGGGACTCGTGGTTCTTTGAAGGGACCCAAATCTTGACGATCTGTTTGTTATATACAGTCATTGGATTTTGAACAAGTTATGTTATTACTGTAGGGGTCACCCCGAGGGGGAATAAACATTTCCACCTGTCTTTGACCCTGGTCTTAGAAGACCTCCCTCAAAAGAGACATTTTATTTTCTTTAATCAAGATAATAAACAAATAATAATGTTCTTTATATTTTTGATTTATATTTTCTTTTAACTAAAAGTTATTATCATTTTATAAATCAAAAGTTACAAAATGAAATGAATGACAACCTATCTTCGCGCATTATAATTTAGAAAAGAAAAAAATACAACAAAAAGAATATTGTTGCAATATTTATTTGTTTTATGCAAATCCTTGTTTTAATCAACTCTTAATTGACAGTTATGTGATTATGTTTTTTTTGCTTTATTTTTCTTTAACTAAATTGATCACTATGATTTAGTTCACTATGTTTTATTATGAAATATATATAGGTATTTGTGCTTGAATCATGGACAAATATCTTAAGTTTTATTTTCGTTTAAACAATTCACTTCTCTTTCATTAAAACCTAGTTCTTGTCATTTAGTATTAATTCTGCTCAAGGTCGGAACACAACACGGTCCAAACTTGTTTTTCTTTRCAGGTGCAGATGTTTTAACAGACTTATGGCAGTGCCCTTGACTAAACTTCTAAACTTCCACCTGTTACTAATACCAAATTTGAGGCCACGTCCTTTAGTGTTCTTTTTCTTTTTAGAAACTAACCCTGGGACAGAGCTCTCGACAGACATAAGACACCATCTTCGTCCCAACGAAGAGAAGCTTTTTTCCCTCATCAGGAAATCAGCATTCGGCAATGAGATTTGACCTCGAGTGCTAATGAGCAAATCTTTTGCCTCGGCTCATGATACCTTTAATTGTGACCAAAATAACCAGCATTGAAGCTCCATTAAGTTTTGCTTTAAAACTTCTGATGAGAAGTCTTTTATTTTGAAAAGGCAAACTGCCCAGCAGGGAATTTATTGTGTCAAAGCATCTTTAAATGAAGACCGAATCAGATCTGACTCTCTCCTTCAGACCTGAAGCAGATTTTCGGAGACACTGAAAAGTCGAAACACTGGAAGTTTTACTGGAAGTWAGGGACCTGACCGGAGTTTCTTGCTGACCTGGGTGAATAATTCTTAAACGCTTAACCTGACGGTCAAGACGCCTCCAGTTAAAAAGCTAAATGTTTTGACTAGCGTATCGGAGTTCGGGCTGACGCGACGAGAGATACRAGTGTTCGTTCTGGTTTTCTCATATATTGATAAGATAAAACGTTAGGGCTAACATCCTCCATTCCTTCTATCTCTTAAACATAAACATTGCCATCTAAGTTTAATGTACCTGCAAACATCTGGTTTATTAAGACCTTAAACCTGAAGTTCTACTGTTTCTGTTAGAGTTGTCATATCGACAGTTACTGTAATTAGTGCGGACGCGTACCTGTGTTTGTTGATGCTAAACTCTCATCAAAATATGATTGTTCACAATAAGTTGTATATTAGTGATTTATTTTGATTCTATAAATAAATGATCTTGTTTATGACCAGATCAACTTGAATGCACTGACTAATGTCTGACTTATTTGTGTGGTCTCATGTTTACACAGAGAGGGTGTTCATTTCCTTAAACAGAAGAACCCATGAATTTCCTTATAACAGTTTGTTATAAGAGGTGCATGTGTACTAATCACCACATCACATTGGAAGATACAACAATGCGTCACATGGGCAGAACCATGTGTTTGCCCCTGAGCTGCTGTACGCCACCGCTCTGCCTACAGTTTGTGAAAAAGCGAAGGAGGACGTATCATCTCTGTGGTTACGGAGGAAAAATAAAGATATTACAAGGTAAATAAAAAGTTAAACAAAATAAACCATGAATGGCTCTTTAATGTTTACAACTAGTTTCCTATCGATTGTTGTAAGAAGCCGTTCAAACTATTTGGACCGTATGTGAACGTCACATCTCTAGAATTGGCACACATTTGTATGCCAACGTATACTATTTGTAACGGTGAAAAAATTGAAACATACTTGTGAATGACCTGCAATTTTATTTGTTAAAATTTAGTCAAAGTGTCTTTATTTCATCTTAACAATGTAAAAAAAATAACTTAGAATGTCCTGATTTCATACYATCTCCAATCACTTGTTTGATTTTGTAGGTTGCGAAACACTCCCGAAGTTGTACTTTCTGACTGAAGGAAAATAAATGTAGCAGGGATCGAGACAAGTTCCAGACAACCAAGGCGACTCTGACAAGTTTAAGAAAGAATTTGTTGTGCAATTATTTTGAACATGTTTCAAATTCCTGCGACAAAAGCAAGGACATATGACTCACATCAGGTAATCAACAACCCCCGTTAACATTTCAAAACAATTCCATTGTTAATATCATTATAATTTTTTTGCCAACGGTAGCATTTCAACACAGTAGAAGCTTCAAACAACTGAATGGAATTCAGCTTTAGTTTAAGACCATTTAAAGATGCTTTGACACAATAAAGTCTCCACTTGAATCCAATTTTATGTYGTTTCTATTCAATGAAATAAATTTGATTTAAAGCCTACAAAGATCTTTCAGAACCAGGCTGAATCATTCATTCAGAACAAGTCATGTCTTAAATATGTGTGTATTGGATATAGATGAGAGCAGGAAACACATCACCCTTCAATGTACAGCACCTGAAGTTCTTACCCTACACTATTCTATTAAAATATCTGTAAATGATACAGGTTACATATTGAATCACTAAGCCAACATTAAGCAAATCTCAGCGCCCTTTGATGGATAGAGGATAGCCCACAGGTGCTTTCTTGTCATTATAGTGACTTCTTATGAATCAACACAGCAGAGAACAGTCACCACTCCTGGCACACCTGTCCAAAACGCCTGACTTGTATGACCTTAGAGATTTAGCCCTGCAGCTGGCGATGTGGTCTTTGGAACGGAGCAAGAAATCAGACCTTTACTGAGACTGTAGACTGATCCAATCAATATTTTCACCACAGGAGTAAGTTGGTGCAATTCAAGCTCTGTATGGGTTGTTGTGCCTTTGCCGGCGAGGGGGAGCCCGCTTAAAGACCGGGTATGTGTCTGTACATGTGCAGATAAATGTAGTTTGCAAACTGCACTCGAATAGTATTCAAATATGCTGTACATGTGAAGAAAGGTGACTAAAACATCAACAAATTCATCTAGGCATTTCAAATAAGTCTCTTCCAACATCCACATTTCCATTTTCTTTATGTAATAAATTTATCTTTTACCCTAACACCCCCCTTGCCCTCTGTAGCAGGCAGGTCAGGAGTGCATCTCCACCCACTGCTGAGTGAGCACTGAGCAGCAGGAGCAGAGAGACAGAGTACAGATCATAAAGACTCACAATTATCAGCAGTAATGGGGGTTGGGGAGCTGGAAGCAGAGCGAGATTATTTGGAGAATGGATCAATACGCCAGTCAGTTTCTAATGAGGGGAAGAATTGGTCCAATTCGAGCACAATGAAAGCCCTGCTCAGCATTAAGGTGGTCTTTCTGTACTCTCTGTAAATGTGCTMTAGCATGAGGTCTGCAGTGCTGACTTGTGCAGCAGTGCTCCAAGAGGGGAATGACTGCTATGACGAGCCGTGCCAACATTTACCGCAGTTTTTTTTTTTTTTTGGTGAATTCTTACTGCTTCACTTACGCTCTCCTGATCTACCCACATTCCACTTTCACTGGATATTTCAGACATCACTTGGGACAGATTTAGAAAAGCCTGAAGAATAATAGCTGTTTGTCCTTCACTACACCTCTTTTAACCACCCACAGCTGCCAGCTCAGGACAGTAAATCCTACACCTCACCCACTCAGCCTGCCTAGCAGCACTGCTATGTGCTACTATGCACTAACACAACATGCCTGCTCCTAACAYGGCAGGAAGCCGGATTAAAAGGCTGAATGGCTGATATTTTTTTTCTAAAATAATGACAGATATTTGTGCTTCCTAATTGCTCAGCACCATCATCAGCCATTTGGCCCTGTTATTCATCTCTGGTTGCTTCTCGATTTTCTACATCTGCCTTGCTTGCTTTTTTCTTTTTTTTTTTCTAAGGGGTCTTACATTGGGTGGGGGTGTTATTTATGGCTGCTCTGTGCAAGAGAACACACACACATACACACACCCTTTCACAGGATGAAAGGGCAGTCACACTGCCTGCAAACATGATTTTACAGCCCTGAGTGGAATGAGYGGTGGAGGAGAGAATGAGGACAGAGCACAAAAGGGGAAAGCTCTTAAATTTACAGGTCCCAGCAGTCAGAATGCAACTGTGTCGCAGTACACATTTTTAAAGCCTTTTTTAAGGACAATTGGCTGCAGAACGATAGACAAATATCTACAAGCCAGTCTGAGTATTCATGGAAACAAGTAGAACATCTCAAAAGAGAAGTTCTGTCATTTTCCATTTATGCTTTTTTTTTTAAAATGCAACAAATCAGCACAATTTCCTTCTGCAATCTGTTTCAGCTTTTCATCAAAGATGGTAAACAAGCATGTGTGAACATCTGCATTAGGGATTGCGCTTTGCAGGACTGGAGCATATTTATACAACATGTAGAACGCTGCTAAATTTCCTGTTTATACTGTTTAACAGCAGACAGGCTTTGTACCCGAGTATACAAGCTTGTCACACAAAAAAGCAGCAACAGTGTAGTCACAAATATTTAAAGCCATGTCCAAATAAATAGCTACATTTGCCCATAAGAAAACAACTGAATGAAAAARAGCAACGTGTTTCCATTTCAGTGAGCTGACTTACTGACAGAATATAAAAACACTAAAACCCATTTTTAGTTAAAGGACATTGTTCAGTAAATCAAAGAAAATGGATAAGTGTGCTCAAATACATCAGCTTTACAATATCGACATGCAGTCAAACCAGCTACCACAATGCAGTGAATCTGCTAGAATATTAATGGTTTGACAGATGCAGTAAGACATGTTTTACTTTCACTTCTGTCAGTTTATATCTCAGTAATCCGGTCACACAGATGGTACTGTTCAGTTATTTTCAGTGGATGTGTTCCTGAAGTGTTTAAAAGCAGAGAAATCCATTGTCACCAGCTTGTATTGCTAATGGTAATTTGCCTGGTCACTAAGCGCAACAATTAGCTCATCCTGCCGATTTTCTGACTTGCAACTGGAACGAGTTGTATCTGATGATACCCTCCGATCCGAGTTCTGACCTCTGAGGTAAATAACAGCGTAAAATAAATGCCTCGTTGACAAAATAGTTCTGCCATAAGAAATGCAATTAGGCAAAGACGATTCCCTCTTTCAGCCACCTCTGCTTGTTTATAAATCATCTACTGAGCCATCGACAAAGATACGACTTTATGTTAATGAAGGAATCTTCCCAGAACCCAATAAGATGTGGGGCAGAATTTAGCCGTGTTTAACTGGAACACAACATTTCCCCGTTCTAAATCCTGCGGCCAGCTGGTCGCACAGATCGTCTGCCATCACTACATCATGCCCTGAAGCCACAAAGCTGTTTCACCCTTTCATATGTTGACCATTACAGTGCTGGTACTACCACAGGTGGTGCCTTAAAGGCGTGACAGTGACAGGCTTACGTCGACACCTCTGTGCCATGTCCATCCTTTCAGAAATCCCACTGAAAAGGTAAGAAGGCGACTCAGGCCTGGGTTAAAGTGTTTTTGTAAAAGGGGTTAAAGAGAGACATTTTTTGTTAAAAACAATTATATTGTTGTATAGTAATTTAGCAGAAAGTTGTTTGCTGCTGTATTCTATATGATTTTTTAAACAAATAGTATTAGCATGTTTAGTATTGTAATTAATCATTTTATTTAATCTGATTTTTTTAGTCTGTTTAAAATACCAGGAAAGACTAAATGAAAAAAGTAAAAAAGAAAAAACGTTTTCTGCAAAATGTGATAAAAGCTAAATGCATTAATTGTTAACTCTACTAATGTAAAGAACCAAAAAATAAATAAAATAAAATAAATAAAGAGCAACTATAGGCAGTAAAATCAGACTAGCTAATGTCAGGAAACTATTCTACAAATGCCAGAAGCAAAACTGCCTAGGTGACAAGTGCAATGTAATTAGATTTAAATGTGTTCAATTGACTGCACGTGAAAGCAACTCTGTACCCACGTAATGACTGAATGGAGTTAGGTGTGTTTTCCAGGTTTAAACGAGGTAAATGTGTAATCAGTCACAATGAATGGATATAAAAGCTGAAGTAAACAGGCAATAAGTTGTAGAAAACAGCAGTGACCACACTGCCACGATGCAGTCTTGCTTTGCCACATCACAGTTTCAGAAACAAGCATTCACTTCAAGTTAAACTCTTTTTACTAATGAAGAGTTTAAATGAAACAGAAGTGAGTGACAACTCAGTGAGCACACCACCACTTCAGTGAGAGGGCTGCTTGTATTTGTGCTGTTGTTCTTCTTGTGGTGCACACCACCTCTAGTGGGCTGAGTTGTAATCTGACAAGTAGCAGCTGATTGTTAAGGTTCCGTCTGACCCCTGCCGGTCAACAACAGCATTACTTTCACACACACACACACACACACACACACACACACACACAC
>NW_013952411.1:4035151-4048088 GCF_001266775.1 Austrofundulus limnaeus | reverse complement strand
CACACACACACACACACACACACACACACACACACACACACACACACAAGCAACCCAAGTGGCAAAAAGGTGTAGAGCAGAGGTCTTCAGCCCTGCTGTCCTGCATGTTTTAGATGTTTTCCTGCTTCAACACACCTGACTGGAATAATTAATGAGTGATTGACAGGCTTCTGCTGAACTTGATGACATTCTGTGTAGATAATTATTTATTTGAATCAGGTGTGAAACAGGGAAACAGCTAAAAACATACAGGACAGTGGGTCACGAGCAGAGTTGTAAAGTAGTTAAGTACAAATACGTTGGAAGTGTAGTTAAGTAGATATTTTGGTTATCTGTACTTTACTTGAGTGATTATTTTTCAGCCTATTTACTTCTACTCCTTACATTTTCACAAACGTATCTGTACTTTCTACTCACTGCATTTTTTTAAAAGGTAAGAAGTAGAAAATCGATACTCTTATTTCATTTTAGCCTTTTTGTTTTTTTCATTCCGGCTTCTTATTGTTAAAAAAATATATTATCCAGATAAATTGTGCTTCCTGGATAAAATGAATTTAATTGTGGTAGTATGAGAAGTATAAATATTTATTACTCTGACACCATATTAGTTTGTACACAATCCATCACACCTACACGACACAAATCCCATCACAGATGTGGGACACAGCAGACGTATGTAGCCTATACAGAGATGTCTGTGGCATATATATTTATATACATTATACTACTTCTCAAAAGTTTGTGGTCATTTAGAAATGCTCTTGTTTTTTAACACAAAGCACAATTTTCTTTAATTAAAATAACATTATATTCATCAGAAATGCAGACATTATTAATGTAGTACTGTATTTTCTGGACTATAAGCCGCATGGTTCAAAGTTCAGGAAAAAAGCCGCAGCTTATAGTCCGGAAAATACGGTAAATGATGGGTGGAATGTATGGAATGGGATGGAAATGGGTGTTTTTAATGGAATATCCTCATGTGTACTAAGGCYCATTTTCAGCAGCCATGACACCTGTGTTCCAATGGCATTTTATTTTAGCCAGTCCAAGTTCATCATGTTAAAAGGCTGATTGATGATTTAAACAGCCCTGGGCAATCATGTCAGCACACCTGAAAACTGTTGTACGGGTTTCAGAAGCAATAAAACTGGTATCCCTTTAGGTAGTTGAGTATCTGGAACATCAGCATGTGTAAGTTTGATTATAGTCTCAAAATAACCAACAATATATACTAAAACTCATCAATCTATTCTTGTTATGAGAAAGGAAGGCTATTCTATGAGAGAAATTGGCAAGAAACTGAAGATCTCAAACAACCGTGTGCACTACTCGAGGAACAGGGTTGAAGACCTCTGATGTAGAGTATGGTAATTTCAAGACATTTTCCCCCCTCAGTTTTTAAGGAAACTTCACCAAAAATGAACCACATGACATTACTTCTTGACAAACTTGAAAAAAAGCAACTTAGGCGATAATTTCCAGAAGGTGTCGATGTTTTTTCTGTGCACACGTGGGTTTTCTCTGGTACTCYGGTTTTCTCTCACAGACCAAAGAACATGCATGTTAGGTTAACTAAGTGTTTGTGCATGGTTGGTTGTCTCATTTTTCTCCATGCGGTCCTGTGACTGCTGGAGCTAGAGCTCCCTGAGACCTCCAAAAAGGAAGTAAGTAAAGAGAATAGATGGACAAATATTCCCAAGAAAAAAAACATACAGAATCAGAATACATCAGATTTTCAAAGTGAAGTCACGTATATAAAATTTCAGTCCTATTTTTTTAACCATCACGGGAACTTAAGAACGTTTGCAGCTGCTAGTGTCATTATTACACACAATGAGACCTACAACAAAATGCTGCCAATAAATTTCAACTTGGCGTTGTGTGCAATAAGCTGACACTTCATTTGAAATTTGCCTCTGCGAGCCACAGAGAGGAAAACATCAGACATGGGGGGACGACTACGCTTTAAATAAAAATGAACAATAAGTGAAATGGAAGTCACAAACCTGTTCTTTAAACTGCTCCTGAGCGAGACAGTCAGTCACGTTTACACAACCCAGCAGGCATCCAGTGGGATAGTCTTTTGGAAACTTTGGCTCTGCGGAGATGAAGAGAAGCCACTGATTTATGGACATGTGAAATCGTGAGTCATCGCAAAGGCTTCACTTCAACCTTGGAACTAAACTTAGCATTTATCCTAACAGCAATAAATAATTTGCTCCAAATGTAAACCCTATACTGCTTTACGGAGACATCAGAAGGCAAAACCCTATATGTATTGTATTCTAAAAGCTTTTACTTTTATATACAGTTAAAATCTTCTCTCATTTTGAGGGACAGCATGTATGAGGCTTCTCTCTAAAACTTAAGCTACACACTCATGGGTGCCATATTTCTCTAAGTGTTTATATACTGCTTGCTTAAGACACATGGGTATTGTGACAGCAGTGACAACTAACCCTCTGATTTATTACTACTATTAGTTTTTGTTTTTTTCTTTCAATGGGTCATACACCAAAAATGGGACTTAGCCCACACAGGCTTACAAGACACAATTAACACATTCACAAAAGCAGACAGACATAAGCATTCTTTAAAGGGGACCTAAAAAATTAATACTCCAGCCCACCCCAAACTGAGCCCAGCCCGTCTCTGGTAACCCAAGCAGAGACTCCGCCCACTTCTTCACAGGACTATTCTGCTGTTTTAGAACAGAGATAAGTGGCTTCATTTCATTTTAATTTAATTTWATTTTATTTTTGATGGCAATGTTCTAGAAATATTAAGAAAGAACGTTGTAGTTTGTGTAAATAATTTCACCATGGATTAATTTGCACCCCACCCCACACCGCACGCCATGTTGGGAGGGCGGAGTTAAAGTAAACAAAAGGTTGGGAGGGGGTTTTGATGGTTACTCATGCATGACAGCACGTTCTGAAGAGAGCTAAAGAACAGGCAGAACGGAAAAGGTGAAATTTCATTAACTAAGATTCCTTTTGTGAATTAAATCAAATGAACATGTTTTGTAGAGCCCACAGATGGATCCTAACTTGTACTAGGACCCCCATATTAGGTCACCTTTAAACAAACATGTCCTCTTCCTAAGATGCCAAGCTTTAAAAGCAAACTGAGCTAACTGAAACACAAAAATACTTAAATAAATACTGCACTTTATCTTCATCATCCATATAAAAAAATCTGAAAAGACATCAAGAACGTTACCAAATTATTGCTCCCTCAGAGTCATACACAAACAACAACAAATCAAAAAGTGCATTTCATTTTCAATTTCATTTAAATCACATAGAGAACATTTGCAATCCTCCTCTGGAACTGAACGAAATCGTTCGGTCTCCAATGCCAAAGGCAAAGTGTCAGATCTAAGCTGTGCACATGCAGACCCTTGTTATTTAGTTACAGTAAGCTCAATGTCACATAAAGCTCAGGTCCATAAACATCCTTTGTTAGGATCCAAGTTCGTAATTTTGGTTCACGTTAAATATCATCAGCCCATTTACACTTATAAACTTCAAAATAAAACTGTTTAATTTGTTTATTACATCTCAATTTATTTCTATAATTAGTTACTCGTGTAAAAAATGATTACCTTTCCTGTAGATGTGGCGGTATAAGGCTTCCACCTCAGCGATCTCCTGAGGAGTGGGTTTCTTGGCTGCAGCAGCGATCCAAAGTCGGCCTCGGTGCGATGTGGACCACGTCCGTCCTTCAACCCTAACCACAAAAAAACACATTTCATGCCATTCTTCTACTATCAGTTCCCTGAATGAAAGAAGATAAAAAAAAAAACACAGATTTGACCTGTGCTCTTTACCTCTTGATGCCTTTGACCAGCAGTGAGGCCCATGGCTGATGCATGCTGAGGCACCAGCCTCCATCAGAGCTTTCCTGCAGCTCCTTGTCCTGCAGCCGCAGCTGGTGGCGTTCTCCTCCTCCTTTCTGCTCCACTGCAGCTGTTCTCACATTCTTGGGTCGCCTGTGGTACTCGCTGCCTTCAGGGTCCACCAACTGGAGATCATTTAATATAATGTGTTGTTTTGTTTAGTTTAGTTTATTAATTTCATTCATTTCTTTAAAAATAACATAAATTCAACAAAAAATACAAATCCCAATTGAAATGAAAGGCAGCAGAAGAAGAAAAATTTGTATTATATCTGCCCCTTTTTCGCAAAAAAACTTTTTTTTTCAATCAAAATTATCAACCGTTTACAAAAAAGAAAAGAAAAAAGAAAAAATAATAAACACAGTAACAGATAAACTCATCTGAAATGACTCACCTCTGGTGCAGATTGAGGGATGTTTGGGTTGACCAAGCCGCCAAGGTTCTGTTTTTCATTTTTTCTTCCAGAATATTTAGCTGATTGTGACGTTGAGCCACTGTTCATAGCTCTGAGTGTCTCATCCAACCTGACAGTCGTAAATAAAAAAATCGTGAATCAGTTTGGATTATCTACTCATTGTAAACAAACTCCTGCTGTTATTGGAGTTGCTGTCAGATCTTCATACTTGCTGTAGTACTCGGTCAAGTTGTTTTCCTCTTCAAACACTTGTCTTCCAGCAAAGTCCAGAGTGATCTTCCTGTCCTTGCGGGAGGCGTGGCGAAGTTCTCTGAGCTCTTCTTCCTTTTTCCTCAGCTTCTCCCGCTCACCGGGGGACAGCCACTGATTGGATTCGGTGGCAAAGTAATCGGACTCATCGTCCAGAACCTGCGTTCTCCTGACACTGCAGTTGAAAGGAACAAGTGTGTTATACAGAATGAGTCAGATGCCATCTCCAGGAAGTGAAGTGTACAGAAAACAAYAATCTGTTCACTCCTGAGAAGCTATGCATTGTATACCTGTTCTTGTCAAACTCCAGCAGTTTCTCTTTGTGCTGAATAGCTTTATCCAAGCCRGCTTTAATCTTAGCTTCTTGGTGTGGAAGAAGCTCTCTTTCTCCACAATCTGCCATCAAAGAAAAAAACAAATTTATTATATAAAAACATGTTTAAAACTTTATAATCCTTTCAGTTCAGATGCTCACCTCCCATCAGCTTTTTTCTGAGTTTCTGGCTTTTATTGGAGTCTCGTTGCAGAATCTCCTGCTCCTCTCGTGTGCAAACCTCCAACAGAAAATGAAACGATGAGCAAAGAAAAAACAAACAAACTAGAAAATGAGAAATGAACATTTGAGGTGAAGCTCACCAGGCTTCCACAGAAGAGGCAGGGCCCTGAGCCCTCTTGCTCACAAACAATACGGCCACAGCTCACGCAATTGTTGATAAGTTTGTGTTTTTGGGCGAGGCACTCGCAGCTGTGTCGACCTGGCAGCAAAACCGCCAGCTTGTCCTGGCCCTCTTGGGCATAGAGATTGACAAACTTGGTTTTCTTCTTTCCTGAAGAACTACTACCAATCTCCTGAGCCTGAGACAGAAGTAAACGGGGAATAAAATGGTCAAACAAAMAAAGACATTTAGTACAAACAATACAATAAGTACCAAATGACTGKTACACAGATCCTGTCAGGATTTCAGAGAAACACATCTAAATTCAAATGATTCAGTGCTGTTTATTCTACATGAAGTCAATCTAAAACCTGTTGAGTTGTAATGAGTTGGTTGTTAAACTGTGAAAAAGCAGAGGCTCTTTCCAAACCAAAAGAACTTATGAAGATAGATGAGAAGTTATTTTAAATCGTAAATCCCAGTTCTATTTCATCCCTACTGACCGCCAGAGGGTGGTGCTAAAAGCACTGAATGTTCCCTTCACGCATGCACCGTTCGAGCTGAAATACCAACAGAGTCACACCTGTGACCAATCRGATGACTAATCAGAGGCTATATAGCGTGACRTCATCCGAAGCTCTGTTCCTCTTTTCTTCTCACATACGGTTCGTTTCTCTTGTGGAATATTTCGCCGTCGTTTGGACGTCCCGATTGCCAGTTGGCTGGAGTAGCGGTGTATTGCCCTCCAAGGGGCTGCGACGGACTTGTCTTCAAAACAAAGAGGTATCCGCTGTTTTGTTGGGGTGACGGCATTTTTCGCCTGGTTCCCCAACTTGCAACCTTTCTTTTTCTTATCGCTGTTGCTAAGTTTGATGAGTGAATTTGTTGGTGAATGGCAGCGTTCTCGTCCCCTTTCCCAACTTATTCAGCTTGAGTTTTGATTAGTTGAGCTAATGGTGTTAGCCTTCTTAAATTAATGTGTGAATTTATTGGTGAAGGCAGCGTTTTCGCCCCCGCTCCCAACTTATTCAGCTCGTGTTGATTAGTTGAGCTAACGGTGTTAGCCTTCTTAAGTTAATGTGTGAATTTGTTGGTGAAGGYAGCGTTTTCGCCCCYGCTCCCAACTTTTTCAGCTTGTGTTTTGCTTAATTGAACTAACGGGGTTAGCCTTTCTAAGTTGATGCGTATTTGTTGGTGACGGCAGCGTTCTCGTCCCCTCTCCCAACTTATTCAGCTTGAGTTTTGATTAGTTCAGCTAACGGTGTTAGCCTTAAGTTAATGTGTGAATTTGTTGGTGAAGGCAGCGTTTTCGCCCCCACTCCCAACTTATTCAGCCTCAGTTCTTGTTACTTGAGCTAACGGGGTTAGCCTTTTTGAGTTGGTGCGTGAATTGGTTGGTGACGGCAACGTTTTCGTCCCCTCTCCCAACTTATTCAGACTCGAGGCTTGTTATTGAGCTAACGGTGTTAGCTTTTCTGAGTCCTTATTTATTTTGTAAGCGTGGACGGCTCCCACTGTTGTGCGAGTTGTGGAGCTGGGCTTGAGGCGGAGGATGGCCACAATTTGTGCCCTGCCTGCCTCGGACATGACCACCTGGTGGAGGCCCTATACGAGAACCCTTGCATGAATTGCAGTTATATGCCCCGCGCAGTGAGAGTGGCTCGGCTGGCCCAATTGGACCCCGAGCATGATGCTAGTCTTCCCCCTTCTGGTCAGGTGGCTGCGCCTAGGCGCTCTAAGCGCAGGACTGCCACAGTCGCTGTTGCCCCTTCTAAAAAGAGGCGGGTCAAACCTGATCAGGGCCTTTCCAGGCAGGTTGCACAGCTGTCTGCAGAATTGGCAGAAATGAAATCTCTTTTTCAGACACGCCAGCTGGGTGGACCAACAGGGTCCCCAACCATGCCTGAGTTGACTAGGGAGGARGACGTGCTGTCTTTGGCAGCCTCTGCCTCTCACTTTAGAAGTGAGGAGGGGGCACAGTCRTCCCACGCTTCGGAGATGGGCTCACGCTCCTCGTCTCAGGATGCTTCTAGTGCGTCAGGTGATGGCTCTATGCAGGATATTATGCGTCTGGCTCTAAATCAGTTACAGCTAGATGTTCCGAAGGTGGAGGAGTCCACCCTTGCAAGTGCCTTTTTCAGAAGAGACCCCCTTTTCGGTTCCTCCATCAGAGAAGTACCTGAGGGAGTTGCATGCCTGTTGGCGGGACCCTAGGGCCTTTTCGCGCCTCAACACAGATGGTTGGGTGTTGGCGGCTATGCATGATGCGGTCAAGGAAGGCTTGGATCAAATGCCTTCGGTTGAACCTGCAGTTGCCTCGCTCATTGTGCCACCGGATGAGGCTCTGCGTCATGATGTTCGGTGCCCGAGGCCCCAATGTCGCATTACAGATGACTTCATCTGTAAGGCTTATAATTCAGGAGCACGTGCTGGCCGCCTTGGCAACTCTCTGGCACACCTCATGTTTGCCCTTTCCGCATCCCTTCAGGATGCTACTGGGACAAACACCGCCACCGGCTTTAGTGATGCAGCGCTTCAGGCCTTTGCACTTATGACAAGGGAGCTTGGACGTGTGATGTCCTACCTGGTTCAGGCTTGCAGACAGGTCTGGCTGGCTCAGTCCACGTTTAATGAGACATGTCGTAGGAGCCTCCGTAATGTTCCTGTGGTGCCAGGGGAGTTGTTTGGTTCTGCGGCAGTGGAAGCTCTGGAACGTACTGTCCAGGCGCAACAGACTAGGCAGCAGCTTTCAGGCCTTAACAGGACTGTGCCTCCATCTCCTCGTAACCTGAGGCGTCCATCAGCTGGCCCCAACCCTCGGCCACCACCTCGGGGTTTCGATCGACCTGTAGGTCCTTATCCTCGTGCTGCGCAACGGAGACCCAGCAGGGACTTTCGTGAGCCAGCTCCCCAGCCAACCAGATGGGCCCAGGCCACAGCTTTTGGTTGTTACCCCCCCAGGCCCCCTAGGGGCCGTGGGGAGAGGAAGTGATGCCACCAGGCCGGCCGTTGGATACTTTTCTCATCAGCAGCTCAGTTGTTGGGCTGCTCAAACCGTGGACCCATGGGTGGTTGCCACTCTGACCCATGGTTACTGGTTAMAGTTCCGACGGCGGCCTCACATATCACACCGGTTAAGACAGACTGTCATCGCCGACCCGGTGATAGCTCATGCCCTGGACCAGGAGCTTTCCACCCTCCTGGCCAAGGGTGCGATCGAGGCGGTGGATCCTCTGCAGCAACCCAGAGGTTTTTATTCAACATATTTTCTTGTGCCGAAGAAGACAGACGGATTTTGTCCCATTCTGGACCTCAGGGGTCTCAATCAGTATTTAAAGGCCCTGCCCTTTCACATGCTCACCACGGCAGARGTCCTGCAGGCTATTGCAAGGGGAGAATGGTTCACATCAGTAGACCTGACAGATGCGTACTTCCATGTACCCATTGCGCCAGAACATCGCCACWGAAGAGTCGACTCATTGCCCTCTGTGGTATTCTCTTACGGGGGCATCAGGCGCACTGGGCCAGGACACCTTGGCACATCCCTGGCCAAGAGTCCTTCTATATGCCTTTCCACCCCTTTCTCTGATTTGGCCGACTCTTCAGAGAGTTCTCGAAGAGGGCCACAGGGTGCTGCTGATAGCTCCGTATTGGCCAGCACGACCATGGTTCCCACTTCTACGGAGTCTGTGTCAAGACACCCCATGGTGTCTTCCAACCAAGAGGGACCTATTGCCTCAGTTAGGGGGACTGATCTGGCACCCCAATCCTCAACGCCTCAGGCTGTGGGTGTGGCCACTGGGAGGCTTGAGCAGCAGCTGACTGGATATTCAGACTCTGTCAGGTACACTATTTTAAGTGCTAGGGCACATTCTACTCGTCAGCAATATGAAAACAGGCGGCGTTTGTTTTCTCAGTGGTGTGCTGACCGCAATGAGGATCCAGTCTCCTGTGTGGTGCCCACTATCCTGGAGTTTCTTCAATCTCTCCTCGATAAGGGCCGCTTTCCATCAACACTTAAGGTATATGTGGCGGCAATATCATCTAATCATGCTGTCCTTGATGGTGGTACAGTTGGAAGCCATAACCTGGTTCCTCTTTTTCTGCATGGCGCTCGCAGGTTGCACCCACCAACAGTTCTGCGGGCACCTGCTTGGGATCTGCCCTTGGTCCTCGAAGCCCTGCGCCACCCTCCTTTCGAACCTTTGCTTCAGGCGGACCTCAAGTGGCTCTCATGTAAGACAGCATTTTTATTAGCTATTGTCTCAGCTAAAAGGGTCGGCGAGCTGCATGCTCTCTCTGCCAGCCCGTCATGTCTCAAATGGGCCCCAGATGGCTCTGGTGTTGTTACCTTGTGGCCAAACACTGCATTTGTCCCTAAAGTTTTTTCGCATTCCCATTGTAACYAGCCACTGAGATTGGCGTGTTTTCAGCCTACGTCAGGAGGGATTGGCGATAGGCCTGACATATTGTGCCCAGTGAGGGCGTTGGAGACATATATTGCTGCTACTGCTCCTATAAGATGCTCAGACCAGCTGTTCGTATGTTATGGAGGCCCTAGATTAGGCCATCCCCTTTCAAAACAGCGTCTCTCCCACTGGATTGTGGATGTCATCTGCCACGCCTACAGGGCAGGAGGCTGTTCCCTGCCAGTCGGGGTGAAGGCACACTCAACCAGGAGCATTTCTACTTCCTGGGCGGCCCTGAAAGGGGTCCCACTGGAAACAATATGTGCTGCRGCATCATGGTCTTCTTCAAGCACATTCACTAGATTTTACAATGTGAATGTGGCTTCTCCTCACCCTTTGGGACAGGTTCTTTTACAAGGGTCCTCTGGGCCTTCTCAGTGAGGTTGGTGCTCAGGATTCCTTGTGACATCGCTGGTATTAGTCATTCAGTGCTTTTAGCACCGCCCTCTGGCGGTCAGTAGGGATGAAATAGAACGAAAGTTACKTATGTAACTACGGTTCTATGAATCCTGAATGACTGCCAGAGCTTCTCTGTCACTCAGAATCCTTGCATTTGCGAGAAGATTCTGTAGGAACAGAGCTTCAGATGACATCAAGCTATATAGCCTCTGATTAGTCATCCGATTGGTCACAGGTGTGACTCTGTTGCTATTACAGCTTGAACGGCACATGSGCGAAGGGAACATTCAGTGCTTTTAGCACCACCCTCTGGCAGTCATTCAGGATTCATAGAACCGTAGTTACATACCTAACTTTCGTTGGCTTTGTTTACATTTGGATTCAGATGTAACAGCTTTTCAGCTAATCAATTTTACAAAAACGTAAAGAAAAGAGGTCGTTGTTTGACCAATTCTCCATTAGATTTCATGGAGCTAGAATGCTGAATACAAATACTGTATAGACCTTGTGGAACACATTGTATCACTGTGTATGCATAAAAACAGACTAAAACCTAAGCTGATGACATGTTATGTGCTTTGATGGATTCTGAAATGTGAACTTTGATGATGACTTTTAATTTGACATTGATTTTTCTGATTTCTACTATTGTGTTGTAGTCTGATTTGAATGGGCGCGGTTTTTATAGAAGCCCATTCAGGCTTCAACCACTTCCATGAACATGAAGTATTTTTAAATAATTGTTGAATTCAATTGTTTTTTATTTGTGTGTTAAATAAATAAAATAAAGAAAAGAAAAGGTCAGTTAMTTTAATTCGGTGTTAAAGACTCAACTATTCCTGAATTGCCAAACTGTAGATGAGAGGAAATCTATGCCAGTGTGTGCTCACCCTCATCAGATCGATTGGAGTTTTAACCACCTCAGGTTCAGGCTCAGTTCGGCTCACAGTCATCACCTCCTGTTTGTTACGCCCTTTACGTTTAGACTTCTTCTGGGTATCTTTGGTGAAGTCTTGCACAAGTGAGACAATAAAAATAGTACTTACAGAAAACTCAAATGCTTCTCAGATACACTACCTCATGTTTCAGTTAATTTGTTATAGTTAGTTTTGTTCTTCCCAAACTGGGAAGCAGTTCTTTGCAATCCAGGTTAAAACATGTCAGACATTTATCATCCTACCGATGGGTGACACGGAGTCCCTGAGAAGGACAAGATTTGCTGTATCTGTGGCCTGTCTTTGGGTTTTCTTCCATCTGCAGAGGAGCTCATCTATAAACTGCCCCTTTCTCCCATCAGTGCCCTGCAGGAGGTCTCCCACGTACTCCTCAATCTCTTCAGGTTTTTCAATGGATAGAATATACCTAGGCAGCAGGATTACATAACTAGTTATTTCAGAAGAAATTCTAAAAAAAACCAACAAAAAAAAAAACAGTAAAATACCAAAACAAACAAAACAAACAAAATAATACTGAAGAAATTCTAATGTGTGTTTGCTAAGGGAGCTGTGGAGGCCACCTTGACTAGTTTAATTAATCTGTTGATGTGGACGTGGTGTGTCCAATCATTTTCTGAGGCTGAGAGTTTCATAACCAGTCAAGTGGTTCATGAAGTATTTTTCGAACAGGCAATCCCAGATTACATAAAATCAGATCAGTCTTATACAGAAAATTTAACGTTTTTCATTGGCGTTGTTTGAGAGCAGTGGCAGATTTATTTATTTTTATTTTTTTATGGTTGACATGGCTAAAAACATAAACATGTCATCATACATAGGTCATATATGTCACAGCCTATCCAGCTCTCAACAATCGTTAACAAGAAAAAAAAAAACATTTGTTTCTGTCACATTACAGTCTTTTTTTTACACAGAATGTAACAGTGATACGTTATGTACACAGCTCATACACGAACACGATTTCGATATGCCAGAGTGATTTATGCTAGCTCACTGTTTATTTTGTCATACTAAACGTGGCATTTATTACTACTTACTTTACGATGTCCTCACATGCCTCTAAGCCAAATTTATGGTGTAACTGGTCCACACACCACTGCAACAAGTCCGTCGACATTTTTTAACCAACAAATAAATGTGAGCTCAAAGAAAGGAGAATTTAAAGTTTTAGCTTGAAYATGTTTCTAGTCGGACACATATGAGAGACGCACACAGTTTACGAGGTGCGAATCAGCTGCAGACGGTTTCAAAGCATTAAATAAAAATATGCAAACATCTGTCAAAAAATAAAAAAAGTTGTTTGTTCATGGAAATAAAAATACTTGTCGTATTCAATATATTTTATATAAAACTATAGTTCTTTTTTCTTGTGTTTATTAGAACACGTGCACGTCTCAAGTTTGATCACTAGATGGCAGTGTTGTGCTAAAGTTGTGGTTTCAGCTCATGTAATAGAAAAATAAATGTCTCAGTTTCTTCCAGTATTAATCAGGGAAAAGTGAAACAAAATGTTACGTCTAAGATTTAGTGCATATCTGAATTTTCTGCAAGTTTTGTACTGATCAACTATTTATTTTGGGTGTTAGTTTAGATTTATTTTGTCAAATAAGTCTAATGAATAGCCTCTACAGTGATTTTATGTTTATTTTCCAATTAGCTGATTAAAATTGCTGCTTGACATACGTACTAAGAGCATGAATGGTGTTTGATGCCAAAATAAAGTTGTAACAACAAATTTCAATAAATTAGTAGAGTGCAGAAATACTGTAGTTGTTTCATTAATGACAAATTTGTATTATAAATCTAGTTACATTCTCAGAATATATGCCCTGATGCATCTCAGTAATCCAAGTAGAAAAATCAAAAAGAAAAAATAAGTAAGTCCTCTG
>NW_013952411.1:4030369-4035066 GCF_001266775.1 Austrofundulus limnaeus | reverse complement strand
CTCAAACCAACATTCCCCTCTATCAAAAATTAGAACATCTTCATCCCTGAAAGAGTGACCGCTGGTCTGTAGATGAGTGTAAACTGCAGAGTCCAGGCCTTATGATGCAGCTCTTCTGTGTTGGCTCATTCTTTTGAACAGTGGCTGCTTTGTTTCCCCGATGTATAACTGGTCAAAGTCCTCCTGACACTTGTCTTATGTGAGATTTCTTCTTCTCCCTGGCTCATGTGTTTGTGGAGACACTGTCTGTTCTGTGGTACAGAGTCCTGATGACTCCTAATTTGTGTAACAGTGGGAGATGAGAGTCAAAACCCAAATACTGGTCTGTGTGGGTGGGTTTGCGATACATTTTCATTTCCAACCATCCTCCATCAGAAACCAAGGCATCAGGTTAATAGAACAAAATATTTTGGTTTGAATGTTAATCTTAACAGTGATTTACCATGTTTTTTAAAACCTTTATATATCATCATTCAATACCATTTGGTAATAAATTTGTGAATCTTGTTCCATTTTCAGGAAAAAAGGTATCTAAAACATTCCAACAAGGCATTTTGTGTGTGCGTGCGTGTGTGAACTAAGTTTTGGTTTATTCCTTCCAGACATTCCTTCCTTTAAAGACATTGTGTTTTGTGAAAAATGGATCAATAGCTAAATAACAAGACAAYACCCATTCTTAAAGAAGCAAGCTTAATTTCAAACAAGAATACATTTATTTRTTTCATTTTACAGTGAACAAAGGCAAAACCAAAAGAGTGCATCAATTATAAGCAGAATATTTAACATATTGTGACATAAATCAGTTTTTTAAAAACCTCAAAGACATTAAGATAAAGCAAGTTCAACAACAAAGTATTACTACACGATTTTTACAGTGTTTCGTTATTTCTCTCTCAGTAATATCTTGTGTTTATAGAAAGGCAATGAGTATCTCAGTTGCAGTAGTATTTAGGTGATACAGTATAATACAACCAATGAGGTGTATTGACTAGAGGCATCCTGCTCATTTCAGAAGATTGACCATTTATCAAGGCTAGATATCTGCATAGAATTGCACATAAATTTTAGTTTTTTTTGGTGGTTAGCTTCTGCTTTTTAGAAACATCATGCATTGCAGACATTGCAATTTTTTTTGCCTGATATAAATATATGTTCTGACAAACATTTCTATGAAATCCAAACAATGGTCGTCAATATCAAACTGAGTTTCACTGACGTGCTGACCTAAATTTAACATGTCATGGTTACCACATTCAGCTTCACCATCTAACAGTGCCGTCTGTTATGTTGTCCTCGCCCTGAACAATATGGCTGCTCTCTCCCACCACGAAAAGTCAGGTGATAGTGCCTGTAGTCAGCACACCTTATTATTTTTTAGTTATTGTAGCTCTTTCATAAGTAGAATATATCTTATAAGAACACATACATTAGTAAATAATGATTCATAACATGGTTGCAGGTGCAAAGTTGCAAAAACAAACCAAAACAAAAACACTGAGAAAACATTCAATTTTATAATCAGATARCAGAGATGCACAAAATACAGATTATATTTTTAATATTGTGGATTTTGGAGTTTAAAGAAGACATATCCTGCTTTTAAATTCGTCTTTTTCCACATTGAAATCATTCATTTGGGGTTTATTTAAAGTGTAACTGCAATGCTTTGTTATGAATTAATCCTTTTTGTAACTCCACAAACCCCTCTTTCACCCCTTTTCTGAGGGATGTCTCAGATCAACTTGTTTTGAGGCTGTCTCTTTAAATCTAAACCAGGCGCTTCTTCCCCCACCCCCTCCAGCTGCCAGAGTGGTCCACTCAGGGGGGATTGTAGTTCTATAGCTGTGCAGAAATGTTTTATTTACAAATTAATTAAAAGATGTCAACAGCAGAAGACTTGTCCATCCAGCCTCACATGTTGGAGCCAGAGTCTGAACCAGAGGAGAATGAAAACCACCAAATTGTAGTTGGTAAGTCTGGACCTTTTTTAGCAGTTCCTTCACAAACAGTTCAGAAAATGTCATAGAAAATGGAGAAAACTGAACGGGTTAAAAAATAAGACCAAGTTCACAACAAAATCTATTTAAGGGCTAAAAAAGTGGATTTTGCATGATATGTCCCCTTWAATGACAGAAAAACCTTTTACCAAAACAACCTAATGCACATAATTTATACATCACATACTATTTACCTGAATTAAAGCCTTGAATTTAATTTTAAGAAAGGGTGGAATTGCGAGCAAATTGACTTCCCTAAGRTTCTACAATCAGTTATGGTGTGAGAGGAAACAGCAGCTTTATGATCACAGCTTCAGGTGAAAAAGTCKTTGGAAATGGCTTCAACAAAATTTGGAGCCGACATGAGGATCCCRATGGTGCAGAGGATGGTGAAGAGTGAGAAGGCCATGAGGCAAAGCCTGTCGATGACAGATGCGGCRAACTTCCACTCGTTGCACACCGACTCGTCCTCGTCCTGGTCACGAAAGCGCTTGGCGATGTACCGCACCTCGTCCAGGATCTTGGCCAGCTCCAGTTCCACGTTGCCCCCCGGGGCGCAGCTCTGACTGGAGGGGAGGAGCATCTCGTCCTCGCCTGGCCTGCCTAGCAGCCGTCCGCAGAGGACCCCCGAGTCGGGGGAGGTGGCGGCTGTGGAGCAGTGGATGCTCTCCAGGCCGCGGACGCCGACATACAGCATGTGGCCGTTCGTGGACTGGGAGGCCAAGGTGCTGGCGTTCAGGTCCACGCTGGTCAGGCTGCTGCGCCGGGTCTGGTTGTGACAGGCTGAACGCACTCGCTCCTCACCTGGACGCCTCATCCGTAGGAACCAGGCGCACCAGTTCAGGAGGATCACACGAGTCTTCCAGGTCAGAACAGTGAAGAAGGTTGTTATTAACTTTAAACTTGTAAAAACATATGACACTAAATTATTTAGGTTTTGACTTTTGATTTCAAAAAGAGACTCTGGATAAACATTTTCTAATTGGCTCTCAGATAGAAACTACACAAACAAAAAGTAAGTAAATTAGTGTTTGGTAGATTAATTCTTTGTTGTAACAATGCTACTTTGAAATAAATCTTGTACAGCTGGAAAGCCTGTTCATTTCTCTTTTAAATGATGCCACATTTGTAAGGAACATGCATCTGTGGGGTGACCAGTAGAGCTGAGTATGTGGGGGTTGTACTAATGAAAAATATGTCAACTCTTCTTCCAAACAGCTTCTTTTACTGTTCCCACTGACCMTTGAGCTTCTGCTGCCAATCAGGTGCCTGGTACAAGATTCATTGTCAAGACGTATTGTTACAACAAAAAAAATATAACAAACACAAATATCCTTACTTTTTGTACTAAGTATTGACTCTTGATGAAGTAAAAAAAGACCTCAGGTTACTTCTAGTGACATGTTTAAATGCAAAAAAAGAAGATCCCCTGATATGTCAGGTGCTGTAAGTGTGAAAACTAAAAGACTCACCCACTTTGGCATCTTGCCCCCATCRGGGTCATGGTGGTGGTACTGCAGGACCAGAACGGTAGCGATGACTGAAAGCCCAACAATGACCATGGTTGTGGCAAAGTACTCAGCTGGACAAAGGAGAAGACGAACAAGAATGAACACTGAAAATTGGGTTTGAAAACAATAATTAAAAAAGCAAATTACAAGAAAAAAATTCTGGTAAAGCCAAAACTAAAATTTAAGGGTTAAATCACAACACTGCTTAGAGCTCCTGAAACTAATGTAAACCAAAGCCTTTCACTGTACTACTACTACTAGTCTTGACAGGAATTGTCCACATTTATTTTAAGCCTTTTTWACCTCTCTTCATTCTGCATTACAATGTTTTTAAAGGTAAATCAGTTGCATTTTTCATTAAAGGATGGTTTAGATGGGAGGTATTTCAGTTATTCTATATTAAAAGAGACATATGCTTTAAAATCCTTATATTTTCCACATTTAAATCATTCATTTGGGGTCTATAAGTGGGATTGCAATGCTTTTGTCTGAATTCCTCCTTATTGTAACTCCACAAGCCTCTCTTTCACCACTTTTCTGAGGTTTGTCTCAGATCAACTCGTTTTGAGGCTGTCTCTAGGTGGTTCAAGTCCCGCCCCCTCCAGCTTCCAGAACGTACCATTGAAGCTTGAGAGCCTGAGAGGTTTATGACTATAGCTACACAGAAATGTTTTATTTACAAATTAATTAAAAGATGTCAACAACAGAAGACTTGTCCATCCAGCCTCACATGCTGGAGCCAGAGTCTGACCCAGAGAGAGAGGGAGAGGAGAATGAAGACGATGAAATCGTAGTTGGTAAGTCCAGACCTTATTTGGCAGTTCTGTCACAAATACTTGGAAATCGGAAAACATCATAAATAGAAAAACCAAAAACAGAAACTAAATGGGCTGAAAAATATGACTCAAACAGAATATGAAGATATCTTAAGCACTAAACAAAAATTTTCTTGCTTCATGGAGACTCCAAGTACACACCAAAATGCATTTAATGACTAAAAAAGTGGATTTTGCAGGACATGTCTCCTTAAAACAATGTAATTCTTGACTTTTGCCTACATGCTGTGAGGATTGTARCCTGCAGCCTTAAAAATGTTCACTTTCTAAACGTCATAAAAATATGAAAAAAAAAAAAAAACATAGCTTTTTCATCACATTCCTGTAATTCACATAGAGTGAAGCCAAAGTCC
>NW_013952411.1:4021546-4029851 GCF_001266775.1 Austrofundulus limnaeus | reverse complement strand
CATATGTATATATATATATAGTATATACTGGATCACCAGGAATGAAATGTGTTCAACGAAAGCCTTAATAAATACTGTCTGTAGTAATGATGTATACTTTAAASTAAAAACATACTTAAATGGAACTTAGTTCAGACTGGGCTAAAAACAATGATGACAAAAACAAAACAAAAAAAGGCAATAGATTTAAAAATYTGTTTCTCAGTGTGAATGGTGGTAAAATGAAATGAAAAGAGTTTATTCTAACAGATGTTCATTTCTATGGAAATGTTGGTTTGTAAATTGACTTTTTGTTCCAAATCAAAGGAACTTTTTCACAATCTGAGAGCAGGTCACAGTTATTCAAACAACCCTGACATTCTTAGTCTGGTAAAGTCAGTTAATCAGATTAATGATTTTGAGTCATTTTAAATATTTACTGTAAATTATTGTTCTCATGACATCACAAGAATGAAAATGATGTCTGGGTCCAAGAAAAAAAAAGAAAAGGAAAGGAAAGGCTCGCCATTTTCAAATAGATCAGGTACGTTTTGGCAGGTGGATATGCTGCCTTCATGCACAGCTATCAACACTGATGGAACGCACGTACAGCACATACAAACACACACATCTGGCTCTGCAGCCCAGTTAATGAAGGAAAACAGCTGCAGTTTGTCAGAGGAAGCAGCATAAATCAACACCTCTCACAGCATGCATATTAATAAACACTCATGTCAGAGCTAACCAGCGACAAACACTGTTTCTGTACAGCCTTCACGATTTAGGAAAAGGGTTTTAAAAAGTGACAACTGTATGCAGCTCCTCTAGCAATTCATTTAGTCAGCTCAGATTATTTGCATCATTTACAAGGCAAAGAAGGTGAAAAATAATGTGCTTCTCATTGAACAGCTGATTACCCCGGAGACAACGGGATGGGAGGTTGTTTACGATGGAGAACAATGGTTGTTTATGTGTTTGAAACTCAGTTTTAATAAATGAAACAGTAGCCTCAATGATTCARTCAGGTAAACTCTGGCAGACACAGTCAGAAAACATGGTTATTTTTACATCTAAATATCATTTTAGAATTTTTTTAAACTGTAATATAAATACACAGAGAAGAAACTGATGATTATAGACCCTCAGAAACAAGAACAAGTATCTGGGAATTATTTCAAAGAGTCAAATAAACAAAAAAGATTGTAAGTAAGTTGAAACATCTTAGTTTTTGGTAAAAAAAAATTCAGGTACAAACACCTGAAACTCTTACTTCCTCAACAGCTAAAAYTAAAACTAAAGTGTGTTCTCAGAGCTCAAGGCCAAAATGTTTTAATGATGATGGTAAACAATCGTTCACACAAGATGAGCACGGCTGAATCTGTTGGATCAGCAAACCGACCAGGAAAGCTGAAGTTAAAGGCAGCAGCTGATAATGATTGGGTTTTATGCAGCAATGCCTTAAGAAGGTTTTCAAACACYGACCAGATGATCTTTGTCCCATCAAAAGCAAAAGCTTTAACTTTTTTTTTTGATACTTTGGTCCAATAGGCTACTGGAAAAAACCCTGTTATATGAAAGTAATCAACCACTGATTAAAAATACTTTTATAATTTTAAAATCCACATTAAGGACAGAGCGCTCACAGCTCAACTCATTAAAGCTTGTCCTCTTCTCTTTGAATTTTATATTTATGAAAAAAATGCAAATAACTTCCTAAACCCCGAATTCTGATACAAGGACGAAGACTTCCTGCTCCAAAACATATATATTCTGTTCCCCTTACAGCTGGAGTCTAACTTTTAATTATTTTGTGTGGTTTTTTAAAAAGTTTTTTAACGCTTTAAAAAAATTTGGAGGTCGTGTATGTTTTTCAACTGCTTATTGTTAAAAACATATATTTTTATGTTTATGAGGTTTTACTAATTCCAAATACTAGGGGGTGGGACAGGGGACAGCAGATTCACCCCTCTCCAGTGGTGCCCATGATTTTCTGCATTAAAGAAACAAAACTAAACTTTTACAGTGAAAAAACAACTAATWACTTTTTTAAATCTGTACAACTCAGAAATTGGCTGGATTTAACATTTTGATATTTAAAAATCTGCCCTCCTACAAAGATAATTCAAGCAGGTCGTTTATGAATCTGCCACTCTGCAAGAAGTTCACTCTCTGCTGGCATGAGCAGAGGAAAACTGCTAATTTTAAAATTTACTTATAATTTAATTATCCCAGAGCAGCAGAATCTAATATTATTTGAACAATTGATCACAGATGAAAGAGGAAAAATAGGGACAGAAATCAATGAAATATAAGCTTGAATCTATAGTTTTTTTCACAAAGCGGATTACTTCAGACTTATCTGAGAATAAAGTAGATGAAATGGGACTTGGGCTGACTCAGGTAGGATGTGGGAAGGATCCGTCACACAGAGTGATCATTTTTAATGTAGTTTCAATCAGATCTAAATCTTGACATGTATCTACACTTTTAAACAGATATTTTACTTTCTGCAGTCTGACATTTTCACTCAAATCACTCAAATGTGGTAACTTGATTAGACATAAAGAAAAAAATTGTATACTGTAGGTCTTCTGGACGGGTTCTTCTCTAATGAAACGTTTCGTCTCTCCTCCAAGAGACTTCTTCAGTCTGAGAGTTTCAGGCAAAATTCAGGCTTTTAAGCACTGCCTCCAKGTGACTGATACTCACATCACATGGCTATCGYTGACACCTAATTAACAYYTATTGTTAACAGGGGGTGGAGTGATACTGGCAATAGCCGCGCTGTAGGAGGGGGACAACTGAAAACGGAGGCCTCCACCTCTGTTTAATGAAAGACCGTCCATCATTAAACAGAGGTGGAAGCCTCCGTTTTCAGCTATCCCCCTCCTACAGCGCTGCCATTGGCAGTATTACTCCACCCCCTGTTAACAATAAGTGTTAATTAGGTGTCAACGATAGCCATGTGATGTGAGTATCAGTCACATGGAGGCAGGGCTTAAAAGCCTGAATTTTGCCTGAAACTCTCAGACTGAAGAAGTCTCTTGGAGGAGAGACGAAACGTTTCATTAGAGAAGAACCCGTCCAGAAGACCTATACAATTTTTTTCTTTTTGATTTTTTAACCTGGATTACTGAGATGCATCAGGACATTGATTAGACATATGTCCCATAAACTTTGTGTTTTTAGATGATCTTCTAATGCTGAAAGACATCTCAAATATTTATCTGCCTATGAAAATGTTAGTCTGTTGGTGATAAAAGAAGCTTTCAGAGTTGCAGTAAATTGCATTTTACAGCTAGCGTGGCTGTTTTCAGGCCACTGAGCAATAATTAATGAGAGCCAATTAAACTTGCACTTAAACATATCAGATGCTTTTTGGAGTCTTCTGGATCTTCAGATATGTTTAGCATTTTAATAATATTTGTAAAACTGAATAAATCAGTAGATAATACCTAGGAAAATAACAAAAGAATCAACAGTCACGTGGAAAAGAAAGATTACTTTCTTCCAATTCAGAGCAATAAAAATGATGTAGTTCTTAACAAGTACTAAAGTGATTTCAGTCTAAACTTTACTCTGCAAAAACACACCACATATACAGTAGGTCATTATTTATTCAACAAATACCTAAAGATTCTGACAGTTCAATTAGAACAGAAGATTGAACACATTTGGAAGGATTACTGGACAAAGCTTCTTTAAGGAACACTGGAGCTTAGTTGCGAGGCTTTCAAAAGTATTTCCATTAATTTCTCAGGCAGAAGAAGATATTAGGGTTTAAAAAGGCTTCTGTTCAAGTTGACATGTCAAGTCAAGCCTTTTACTCAAGTAAAAGTCTAAAAGTATTGGTTTTAAAACTACTTCAAGTGTAAAAGTAAAAATAATGTAAAGAGGAGAAAAAGCCATGAGGACAAAAGTTTGGGCCACTCCACCGAGGCCTAAACTGCACAACCCTACCTCCCCAATTTTTCTAAAGGCCACATTGACTATATTGTTAAATTTAAATGTTAATGTAGAAAAATGTGGTAATCATCAGACTCTAGAACCTGTTTCAGCTGCATACATATGTAGCTCTGCCTYGCTCATCTTCAAAGTCAGCTTATGTTTGCTGTGTCCTGAGTGTCACGTGATTTGTGTCATACAGGTGTGWTGGCCAGAGTTGGGCAGTACAAAGTATATTTACTTTTTTAAATACCTGTTTACTGAAACATATTCAAGTTACAGTTATAAATTGAACATGGACATAAAGTCCAGACTTTCAGCTTTCATTTGAGTGTATCCAGGTTAAAATTGGACAAAGGGTTTAGGAGTTCAGCTCCTTAACGTGTGCTCACCCTGCTTTTAAAGGGACTAACTGACTCAAGGGAGGTGTAGRCAATTTCTATGTCATTCTCATTGAAGCAGATAAAAGGCCTGGAGCTGATTTGAGCTGTGGTGCTCCATGCAGGTGAAACAAGCCATCTTTATCCTTCGAAAACAAAACAAGAAAAAAAAACATCTGAGAAATTACAGTATTAGCAGTGGCAAAACTGGTACATTCTGAGAAAAAAGAAAGCAATGGTGACCTCATCAACGCAAAAAGACCTGAACACCYACGGAACACAACAGTGGTGGATGATGGCAGAGTAATTTCCATGGTAAAGAGAAACCCCTTCACAACAAMCCACTAAGTGAGCGACACCCTCCAGGAGGCAGGTGTATCAATAACMAAATCTTGACCCAACAACAATTACTTAACCCAACTTCCCCATGTATGAATATGTTGGTGTGATTGTGGTGGTCTGAARGGACTGTAGGTGCTGAATGGCAGCCACACCTCCAACACAGACTGTGACTCAAGAGTCAATGAATAATACATAAAAAAGTCTTTGAGTATCTACAAAAGTACTATATAAGACTAATGCATTAATATTTTATATTTGGAGTTACTGATCTGTCCAATACAGCAGAATTTTTCTCAATTATCCTCAACTACACTCAAATGAAATGCACTCTTAGGTACTTTGTATTTAAAGCACATACTCCTGAACTTTAACTTAAGTAATGAGCTACTTTTACTTTTATTGGAGTAATATTTGACCAGTAGGATCAGTACTTTGATTCAACTAAGAAAACTGAGTCCACCACTTGTGATGTATCATAAACCAACAGGATGTTGAAAAGGTATTTATACTTCTCAAACACAATGAATTCACTCTATTCAGGAGGCACCTTATAGCTAGATAGGTAATTTTTGTTTTTGTTTTTTGAACATCATTGTAAAGGAGTACAAAGTATAGATAATTGCTTCGAAATGTAAGAAGAAGTAAAAAGTCASCTGAAAAATAATYACTCCAATAAAGTGAAGGTAACCAAAATTKCTGCTTAAGTAACCTAACAAAGTAYTTGTATTTGACACCTCTGATAGCACGGCTTATGATTGCAAAGTTTCATCTTAATTAACCACAACGCTTCTGGAATGAGATCCTTTCAACAGACGAGCCTAATGAGGAGCAATTTACCCATAATGCACTGTGTCACGGWGGGCTAAAATAAAACACAGCAAATCTGCACAAACACCTCACAGAAACTCTCAGCRAGGTGGTGGAGGGGGATCATTTKGGCTTGTTTTGCAGCCTCCAGACTTGGACATGTTKCTGTCATTGAGCCAAACGTGAGGCCATCTGTCTGACAGGTAAGAGTTGGACAAACTGCGTCATGATGCAATAGGACCCCAAACACAGCAGCAATTCTACTCTGAAAGAAGGTGGTCTTTCTTTTTTCCATGACTTAAGCCAGTGTATGTATTTGTGTGAGTGTGTGTGTGTGTGTGTGTGTGTGTGTGTGTGTGTGTGTTTGTCAGACCCAGTGAGATCTTTTCTCCAGAGTCAGCAGGCAGGAGGAAGACGAGCAGAGCCAGAGTAGAGATCAGGACGCATGGGATGAGCAGATTGAGGCCGTAGTACAGGGTCCGTCTGCGCATCACCACAGTGAACGTGATGTCAGGGTACGGCTCGTCACAGCATTCGTAAAAACGCTCGCTCCTTCTTCCTGGAACCTCTGCAAAACAAAAACACAACCTGCTGTGAGAGATAGTCAAAAAAAATCTATCATGCATATAAGCAGGGCTGGCACAGGGCATAGGCAGTATAGGCTAATGCTAAGGGTGCCATCCATCTAGGGTGCGCCACCTATGGGGAATAAAATAAATGTTTTATAACTTTTTGTCAGAGTATAGCTGATTTGATCTGTAGAATAATTACTGGTTACTTGTGTTTATGAAAGTAACTTGTTCTGTGTGTTTCTCAGCTTGTTTTGAYAATGGAAGTTTCAGTTATGATCTAAGATAAAATTCAGKTTAAATTCTGTTTTTATRTTGTTTTATTAATCCCAAAAATTTAGTAAATTGTTCTTCAAATGGCTGGGAAATGCATAGTTTTGAGTAAAGTTTTTACAAAGTTTTCTGAGGAAGATTACTCTTGCACTCCCCTAGAACTGCTTCACTCCACAGCTGCTCATAAACGTGAACAGGTGTTTCTCGTTGCTGTTGGCAGATGTTGGCAGATCTGAGGCAGACTTCTGGTATTCTGTTTCAAATGACTTATGTTGTTAATTTTAATTGGACAACCTGRTTTCTAAAGAYAMAAAAGAATATSAAAAATATACTTTAYATTGTGTKTAAATGTATGTAAATTTGCACAGATTTAGATCAAGGGGTGCCAAATGAAATCAAGCCCAGGGAGCCAAACAGGCTTGGAACAGCCATGCATAAAAGGACAGGAAATCTACTTTTTGAAACCAATACACAGGACACCCTTTTACCAACAAGATCCCACTCTCCATTGGCAATGTAACCGGTGATATCTGCCTCCAGCATCTTTAAATCCAAAGACCAGCCTCCGTATGTCCAAGAGCCAAACTTCAGCTCGCACCTCTGGACATCAAATGGGAACCAGCGAACATCGATGTAACAGGTGCTCTTGAAGATCCCTGTTGTGACAAACATTATGAAGGACAGCATGTTGGTCACAACACAAAAAACACAGACAGGTGAGGTGACAAAACACAGGAATGTTCGTTTTGCTCGGCGTACATTYCAACTTCTGACAAAAAAGATTTTACTCTTCCACAGAAGCAGAGGAAAATTGWAAAATGACTCGACAAGGCCGACAACCTGGGAGGCAGTGGAGTACTTTTTATTCTGAGAGATGAAGTTCCATCTATCCTATCAAAAGGGGAATAAATTCAATATGACAATAGGATGAAAGAGGAGGGTAATTCATCAAGGGAGTCGGCGTCAAACTAATTTCCATACATATTTAAGAAAGATATGAGATGCTGGCAGTAAACAAGGTCTCCCCTCTCTATTATTCTCACAGCCRGAGAGAATAATAGAGATGAAGAGGAAATGAATAGAGATGGGTGCAAACAAACAGAATAAAATCTATTTTCCTGCAATAAACCTTGTTGACAACCTCCAGGAAACTCAGTTGATTTGTCCGTTCCCGTCACAGCTGCTTGCGTTAACACTCGTTTATTGTAGATGTGTTGAGTTCATGCGACGTATGAATATCTTATTTGACAGTTGTTCGTTAGGAGCAAGGTCGAGAGGMGCTTCCCTCACCACAGATGTAATCAAGCCCAGGAGAAATTCAGTGATGGAGCTATTTGTGTTGGTATTGATTAAGATGCTGCAGGGAAGCTTTTGCGTTGTAAGGGATAAAGTGTGGAAGAGGAGCTTGCCGGAGGGAGCAGTAATTACTACTTGTGTCAGGGAGGCCTTGCCGCTTCACGGAGTTCACCAAGTTTCTCTGCTCGGTTTTACAGAAATGATCGTGCATCTTAGATGTCCACACAGGGTTGAAGAAGTTGGTCGATTAGACCTTAATACAAGTGTCAAACTCAAGGTCTGTTGACCAAATCTGTCCCTCATTAGTATAGTAAGTTTTATTTTATTTACAGTACATTGGTTTTTATCTTTTCTCTTTTTGTCACTGTATTTAGTGCAGCCTTTTCACAACAGGGTTTGACTTTAATCATATTTTATGGATTCTCTTCTTACAGTCAACTATATTAATTTAGTTAGGGTTTTCCTTTTTTTTAAACTCATTTGCTGGATTGTGATAAAATGTACCTATAAAAATAATAAACGGAAACATTATAGAACATTATAGAGTCGCTACATAAAGAATAATTTTCAGAAAAGTCATTCTGTAACAACAATTGGTTATATGACATTTAAAACCAAGAAATATTTTTACATGACAGAGATTGGTTGTGGCTTAGACCAAATTTTGAATTTTGGGCCCCCTAACCGAGTTTGACACCCCTGCCTCAATAATAA
>NW_013952411.1:4014836-4021055 GCF_001266775.1 Austrofundulus limnaeus | reverse complement strand
TAATAAAACATTTTAAAAATACCTGTCAAAGTAAGATTTTCCTATCACTATTTCCTCAACAAACTCAACCTTTGTCACTTTTTTCATTTCTCAACTTACTAGATGTTTAGTCATCCTTGGGTGACAGATCTTTACCAAGTGTTTATAAACTGTTTAAATTTTTAAAAAATGCTTAATGTACTGAAGAGTAAAAAAAATTATTTGGAAAGCAGCAGGCTACATTAAAACCTGTACATCATTCAGCAGAAATGGTGCTTTTACAGATATGTAAGATACACATGTGCACTGATCTAACCCTTTAAGTCTTACTGATCTAGCCCTTTAAGTCTTAGAACTGTGGATTGGAAGCAGAGTGCAAAACTATATGGGATGCTTTAAAAAATAAGGGTTTCTGTTAACAAGCTTTAATCAATTCAAATTTAAGTGCTAAAAATAGAAGGTTTWAGTGATTAATTATCGCAAATCTAACATTCCCAATGAGAGATTATAATCCTTACCTGGAGGAAGGTAGGAACAGGAGCCGGACGAGTTAACCAAAATGTTGGTGTGGAAGGTCGCATCAAATCTCTCATCTGCACTGCACACAACATAAAACTGTTTTTACAGTTTTGTCTGGAACCAAAACGTGACCAAACACATGAGCCCTAAATGAACTKTCTGTGGAGACACAAGGGGCTGAACTCATGTTGAAAAAAGAAACCAGCTAAAAGTCTGAAATCAAGAATTTGCTGTGACAATGACAAATGGAGAACAAAACCTTATTCGTTATTACCTGAGTGCTTTTCATGTGGTCTCTACAGATCTTGTAAAGATTGATTAATGGTGTACTTTGTGGCGCTTTCCATTAGGGCCGTATAATAAAAGCGCTTTCTCCCATCTTGTCAAATACAGTTTTATTCATTTCTGTAAATGATTTATTACTCTGGATCACTGATCTGAACTGAGCTGCATGTATCTGAGCTCCACTGAACAGCTAACCTTGAAGTACAATGTTCTTGTCTAAAAAGAGCTTACCCAACAGACTAAGGTCATTTAACTGGAAAATTGCTAAAATTTTTCATCCGTGATTAGCTTTTATGGAGGAAAAAAACAACTTTTGTATTTTTGTTTTTTTGTAGACACAACTTCAGGTGCAAATGTGTGAAAACAGTAAAGGCAACCCTAAAAAAGAACCGGAACATGATGAGATTTGGATAAATTAATTTCAATAAAAACTTAAGCATTCTTAAAACTTCTAACCTTTATCTTTACAGAACTTAATGCAAGAGAGATGAATCAAATCAATGGCAGATTTCTGCCACTTATAATGTATTGCAGTTTTAAATTAGTTTGTAATTGCATAACAAGAAATATTAAGCACAAATCAAGAAGACAACTCCCTTTTCAAAAATGTAATTCATYTTAGATCAAAACAGCAAAATAAAAGGATAACTGGCTACTGTGGGAGAATGTGTTCTCCATCAAATACATCAGTTTAGTTTTTTCTGTAAATGTAAAATTAAAAGTAACCATCCTTTATAATACGACACTTTATTTACAAACACAGCCTGATGCGTTTCAATTGGCACATTTCAAAAAGTGAAAATTTGAATTTAAGTTTGTAAAAAGTTGTAAAAAGAAGAGCGTGTTAAGGCCTAGCATTCTAACAGGTGAGATTGTCAGGCTGGCAGGAAACAGTATAGAGAGGCTGTTGACTGAGAGGAGATGAATGATGGCACAGAGCAACAAAAACACAAGAAATAATCTAAAAATTAAATATAATAAACATGAATTGATGAGAAACAAAACTAAAGAGGAAGTTCCAAAGAGGATGTAAAGATCAGAACAGAACCAAAACGACTCAGCCACAGCAACAATTAACTTTGGCAACCATTTGAGTGAAAATAAACAAATTAATCAACTACACCATCTGATTTTAATTAAATAAAAAAAAAAAACTAATAAAAAACATCCATTTGTCAGAGAAAGGGTTACAGAGATTTATAAAGCTTCAAGTTAGAAAGTAAAAACTGAAAAGGTTTTTAACTTGATAAAAAAGGCTTGAAATTCAGACCCAAAACCTTGTTATAGTTTTGGTTGCTTCATTTTTCAGGGGGTCACCACAGAGTCCAAACATGCACAAAAGATTTGTCTCGTTTTACACTGGATGTCCTTCCTGATGCAACCTGGGCTCAAACCTGCAAACTCAGGATTATGAGACCATGTCACTAACCACTGAGCTATTACAGCCCTAGGACTAGAAACCTCATGTTTAGTGAAGTTACTTGGTTTTTTTTTATCAAGTATAAACCCAGACTTTTGTATATATTTTGTCTATGTAAACTAACTAATCTTTTAAACTTYRTTGACAAATCATTTGATTTAGAAGTCAATAAGCTAGAAGGATGCCTTTATTTAATAAAAACCTCACTGAGATACTGTATACAATGTCTTTCTCAAGAGGGACCTGGCAAGATAGCAGTACCATTATRAATATCAACATTTACATTCAACCACAACAACAGAAATAAAGCATTTTATCCATAACAATGACAATTAAAACTCTCTCCTTCACAGTCTTTCAACAGTGCTTTAGCATCACTTTCTTTGTCAATTTAGACTTCCTCTGAAAATCGTTCCAAGCTGAGGGCGCGACATATTTAAATGCTCTTTTTATGCAGCTCTGTCCTAACTCTGGGAACAAACATATGTAGAAGGCCCTTGGAACAAAGTCCAAACTGGAAGTGGGACTTCATCATTAAAGTATTCAGGTAAATAAGTTCTCATGTGTGCTCAAGAGAGTTCATGTTGAAAAGCTTTATTGCAGTTGTATAATTTCTGCAGAGGCAAAACATGATAGAGGTTTATTTGAACACAACATAACTGTCCTTGTCTTATTGTTCTGTGCAGTCACCTGTTGTAGAGCAGAATGTCCGGTTTCCAGATGAGGTGGTCCGGAAATCTCACGTTGGTCACACCTGGATAATCCGCTGTATTCCACTGAAGGTAATAGTCATTCCAGTACTGCGAGATGTAAAATCGTTATGTACTTTCTCATGTTTCACATGCATACATACTGTATATTTCTGTAGCATTTCCCCAAAGATCCTCTTTTGGTAAATCTGGGATTTAGGACATTTTCTCACACTGCACTGACAGTTACTTTAACAGGAACAGGTCCTGTCTAACAGCTGCTCTGCTTATGTTCATGTGGTGACAAGCGACAAGAAACAAGTTTTAATCTCCGTACAGAGATTTAGCCACATCTGGATGAGATATTATCTGTCAGGATATACAACACTGAGCAGCACATTTAAAATGTTGACAGAAAAGTGGCAGAAAGAGGAAAAGTTGAAATGTGATTCACCCTGAAGAGACACGACTGTTGGTAGAAAAGGTTGCAGCAAGCTGAAAAACAATACTCATTTATGTTCAAACTTTTAAAATATTCTGTTTTCTTCATTTTCATTTGAAATGAAAACATTTAAAATGAATAAGTAAAATAGTTTACCTGTTTTAGTGAAATAGTGTACCAATTACTTGGCAATACAATTGGGTGAAAATGGCACAGATCTATTAATACTTAACACAAAAAGTAAGGAAATTTATGCTTGGTAGATTGTTTTTTTTAACAATGCTTCTTGGCCATAAATCTTATATGGGGCACCTGATTGGCAGCATCTGGAGGTACCAGAAACTCAAAACAAGAGTTAATAACAACAGCAGGATAAGCTGTTTGTCAGAGAAGATTTCCCAAATTTTTCATGTGCACAACCCACACACTCAGCTCTACTGCTCGTTCCACAGATGYACGTTCCTTGCAAATGTGGCATCATTTAAAAGGAAAATGAACAGGATTTCCAGCGGTTTAAGATTTATTGCCAAGAAGCATTGTTAAAACAAAGAAATAATCTATCAAACGCAAAAGTCCTTACTTTTTGTGCTAAGTTTTAAATAGCGTTTTCAAATAATTTTCTAAGTAAAACCTTTAACTCACCTTCMATTATTTTCAAATTGTTATGTTTAATCTTTTTACCAATGTGAAGATCAGTTTCTGATGAATAAAACACATTGGGTTAAAGAGGACTCAGTTGTGCCATTAACATTTTGAACAAACAGCCTTTTCTTGGATACGTTGAAAACCCCCGGCCTTATTTACAAACTTTAGAGAATAGAGAGCTGCTTGTACCCAAAAGAACTAAAGTCAGATTTATTCTAAATGCCACAACTCCCAGAGCATTAATGGACCATTCACTCTGAAGTTTTTCATCCAAAATGATCAAACATGAGAGCTCATACAATTATTTTCAATAGTTCCTGTCGAGGTTTGGCATCAAGTGCGTCTTTAGGACATTCGAACTTCTTTTCTTGGAATTCTCACTGAGCCAATGAAAATTAAATCAACGTCCGCCGCTCGTTGATCTAGTGGATGTCGTCTGAGTGGGTTTCCCTGTAATATGTGTGTGTGTTTGGGTGTGTTTGACTCCACAGGGTGATTTAAAACAGCCTGGGTAGAGTCTGCTGACGGTGCAGCAGCAGGGAACTGGTGTCAGAAAACAGACAAGCTGCAATAAAGCATCTGCGTTCTTTTTGTCCCACGTGACGACAAAATAACGGTTTTATGATGAAAAAAAGATTGGTCACTGCTGTAACTGAAACACACATTTAAACAAATAGATAACTTAGATACTGACTAATTGTTTGAATGTTAAAGTCTAAAAGATGCCATTTTTAAAGGCGGTGATGTAACTTCATTCAGACTTGCTGCTGCAAACATTAAAGACAGGAGATTAAAATAATGATCCTGCAAATAACCAGCTAGTGTGGCCTGCATTCMGAAAGATCCTGCAGCGTGTGATAAATAGCAGAATAAAAATATACAAAAATATATTGATGAGACTGTAAAATAGAATCATTTTTATTGAACCAATCTTAACTGCATAGGAAATTGTCTCACCAGCTGTAGCCAAATGTTGGTTGTTAAAACCTGGTTCTTCTCATCCTGAAAGAAAAAAAATATATATACATTTTTATTTAAAAGTTATGTTACAGTTGTTACTGTCACTTTTCCCTATTATTTTAAATTAAATGAAGCAGAAACCAAGTGTTAATATTACCATTAATTTAATTACATTTCATAATGTTTTTCTTCTTTTTTAAAAGCATGAACCTTACAGGTTCATACATTTAGCAGTAGGTACATTTTAACTTTTAAATACAGATTTTAACTATCCAAAAACCTGTGAATGCATTCATTATTAATGGAAGACTTGCTACATGTGACCCATCACATCAAACTGAAGATTTAGTCAAATTTGGTCAAAATGACCTCGGTACATTTTCAGATTCTTGTTTAAGCTACATTTGGTCTGAATTCTATTTCCATGTATTTTTATTGAGGAATTTTTGATGTCATCACAAAGAAGAAACCTCAAAAAGTATTTCGATATGCAGATTTTCCAGATGGAATGAAACAAAAGCTTTGCTAGCTCACAGGGAAAAAGTAAAAAATTTAAGGCGTTTTTGCACAAAATCACAAAAGGGCTTAAAAAATAAGATAACATTTTAGACAATTTATTTAAATGATACACTGATAAGGCATTGGATTGCTATATTTGGACAAAATGAAATTATTGCAAACATTTTAATCAAACCACTATACTGTATCTGCCTGTTTTTCCACTGACCACTTTGAGACTTATTCGATATGATGACATCTTGTTTTTACTGGTTACCCAAAACAAGCTTCTACAACAGAAATGATTCTACATGCTTTGAGATAAACTCAGTGATAATAGTTCTCCAAACTGCCAGTAGGTGATAGTGTACTCACCACATCCATGATCTGCATGAGGCTGAGTCCAAAGAAAACACTGAGACTCTGAGAATCGTTGAAGACCGGTCTCTCCAGCGGGTTGTACCCAGACATCAGATCGTTGTACAGTTTGCGCTGACTCGGCCCCTGATGGGAAACTAAAGACACAAGGCACATTTTAGTGATAAATATTTTGTAAAAATAAAACAACCATGACAGTTCATTTTCATAGTCTGTGCCGCCAAGAATCAGCAGAGACGTGGCACCGGACCTTGACGGTCCTCCTCACAGTTGCTGGGCTCACGTGGACTTTAGCAGCCTGTCTCTGTTTTGGAGCCAAGGCTCAATGTTAGAATATTTGTACACATCTTATAATATTATCTCCTCTTATTAACTGTGTTTCTGAGTGCTCATAATGTTTGCAG
>NW_013952411.1:3986356-4014795 GCF_001266775.1 Austrofundulus limnaeus | reverse complement strand
AAAAAAATCTATAAAAAACAAAAATTCATACAAAAGAAAAAAAACTGAAAAAAGCCATGAATGAAAAGGAGCAGAAAGAAGTATAAACTTAAAATATTATAAACTGAACTAATAAACTTCATCAGCAAACTGTGACAACCCCTCTGAATACATGAACAAAATATGGATTCAGTTAAAATAACAAGACAAACAAAAAAAAAAGAAAATTCACAGACCTTGTCAGAACTAACAGCTTGTAAAAATCTGTTTAAGATTATGTGACAAAAATACAAGATATTTCGTTGACCACATGAACAAATGATTAACACCTGTGTGTCTTATGTCCTAAATGTGATAAAATAAAATAAAAACTGTGCATGGAAACAAACAGGGTTTGGTTTCAACTGAAWCATTCATCTGGCAGAATGAGTGACGTTTATGATTCAGTCTGAGCCCCTTCATCATACAATTAGAAAGCAAAAAAATAGTTTGAAATTAATGAAGAAACCATAAAATAATTTGTTGAGCTGCGATGAAGAACTCAACAGGTTGATATTCAAACTTRATATAAAGCTGTTACTTCTCAGTTTATATCTATGTGGCATTTTTATAACTGATCTGATACTGTTTGATCAGATGTTGGTTTAAAATTGTTTTTTGTTCCTAATTTGAGCCTGCCCATGTTTTGTTTTAAATATATGATTTGGGTAAATTTAGTGAAGCAAAATCACCATGAAAATCTGTAATCTTCAATTACCTCATAAACCAGGATTGACATCACTCCAACACAGTTATGATCAGAAAATGCAACAACGGAAAACCAAGAGAGAAGAGTGAAAAATAAAGGTTTTATTGTCAAGAGCACATGCATGTTGTAAAATGTGCAGATAGATCAATCCAGCATTTAAAACTTTATTTGAGTCTCCAGAATGCTTCTGCTGCTAAAAAACATCCAGTAGTTTCATTTCAGCCTTTAAGATTTTATGACTTTGGTATTTAACTTCATGGTTCTGAAGWTCAAAGGTTAGTGTGTGTCGGAGCTTTTATACCTCCTGATGAAACACACACGACAGAGACAAGCCTATGTTCCAAATACAAAATGTGGATGTGTTTCATCTCGCAGTGCTTGCTCAAATCAGACCYGTCCCTCATTTTAACACACTCGTTTCCGCTCTTGAGTTATGAAGTGTTTTTGGCAGCGTTTGTTCACTTCACTAATGGCCGTGGCCCAGTTATCCAGAAACCATCTATGAGAAGCGCATTATCCTGATGATTTGGCTGAGAGCRGGGCTCTCTGTGGGCATCTCTTCATTCCTCCGCTCTCTGTTGCATCCAGTTCTTTCAGCAGAAAAGATTAGCTGAAAGCTCGTCTTTGTCCATGACAAAATCCCCCCTGAATGCCCCCTTTCCCGGTCCCACCATAATCGAATTTCACCGTGAGGATCAACAAGATTGGCATTCATAAGGCTCATTGTCGTAAAAAGTTCCTTTAATACAATCCAAATATATTTATTCTTAACAGACCCCACAGAAGACATTTCTGACATAGAGCTATTTTGCCTTAATGAGGGGATGCAGTGGCTCAGTGGTCTCGTAATCCGGGGGCTACAGGTTCAAACCCAGGTTGCGTCTGGTATTAAACAATTGGCAAATATTTTGCTCTCTTTGGTAAACCCTGCAGAGAGGAGCAGCCAAAAAAAGAAAAAAAAAAAAACCAATATTACCATAGATGAGCCCAGAGACATAAAAGAAATAAGCTAGTCTTTCAAGCCCTTAATCTAATTCAACAGCATCAATAGTCAGAGCGATGGACAGGAGCTTTAATTACTCTCAGACATGTGCTCAGACGTTTATGTGTAGATTTGTCTTCCCAGTGCTGCAGTCTGTAACGTACTGACTGAAGAGCCTAAGTGATTACCAGTGCTGTATAAAGTAAGATTAAGTAAAAATATTTCAACAGAGAATGACTTTGGTAAAAATTAATTTCACTGAAAAGAAAAGTACGTAGGTAAAAGTCATAAAACTACTCACAATAACTGGGAAAGTAAAAGTATTTTCACACACACTCTAAGAAAAGAAGTGTTGAGTTTACTTCACCAAACTGGTTCCAATAAACTGAGTTGAGTAAACTGATTTACATTTACTGAACTCAGTTTAGTGGAACCAGTTGACATAATTTTAAGTAAATTCAACACTTCATTTTTTAGAGTGTGAACATTTTTTTATATAATGATGAGTTCAGTCATATTTAAATTTGTAACAAGTAACTAGGAGTTAAATTTTAAAGTAAAGAAATAAGAGTATCATTTTTAGGTTTTGAATGTAACAAAATAAAAGTAAAAGTTACGATTTAAAAAATATACAAATCCTTAAAAAATGTGAGTACTGTAAGAAAGTAAATGTACTTTGTTACTGTACACTTCTGGTGAAGGAAACACTTCAGTGAAAATGTTCGTGTTTCAGAACAGATCTTAGTTAAACTAATGAGACATCTAACAGATCTCATCATCTCATTTAGAAATCAAGAGTTTGTGTCATTTGAATAAGACTTTATGGAGCAAGAAACACGCTGCATCATATAAAAGGAGAAAYGTTTAGATCCAAACTTGACAAAGATCTTAAAGTGAAGAAAAACTGAGAGTTTCCAACTGTTTCTGTTTGCATCTGTCTTTTAGTTGCCCAGATTCTCCTGGTCTTCCTGCTGTGCTGCAATCTTACAAACAGAACAGCTCCTCAGGGTTTCCATCTGCACTGAGATCAGCCACAACACAAGTTCCAGAGAGCTCAACTCAGACACAACCTCATCGGGTTTAATGAAATAAAAACAAAACATCAAAAGATTCAATGGCCTAATATAAGTTCCTCTTATGTTGAAAGCTGAGGAAGTTGTTACCTTTTGTTTGGTCAAATCTTGAAAATAATGTCATACAAAGCCATGAGATGTCACGATCTGAATGACTCTCAGCTGCAGCCACATCAGATTTTAGCTCATTTTCTGTAAAACTGACTGAGTTCAGGCCATATTTGTGTTGACTGATTTTTATTACCTGTAGCAGAAGTACTAACTTGGATTCTAAGCTTTATTCGGTTGTACAGGTACATTCAGTGTTTCTGTAAAATCTTCTGGTTTATCAGACTTTTCTTGAGATTGATTCCCAAAATGTTTTGAATAAGAATCATGCAAAATAAGGAGTTAGCAAGACTATGTTGGCCAAATGATTTTTGGCAATCCCCCTGTAAAGTTTTAGTGTAATATCTGTAAAATCGGCTGGGTTGTAACCTTTCTGTGTTAGCTAAAGTTTATTAGTTGTGGCCATCATGAGTTGTGTTGACTTAAAAAACGAATCAGTTATAGATCATCCAATGATCTTATTCTAAGTTTTATTAAAATCCATCCAACAGGTCATCAAATGTTTTGCAAACAGACAGAACTGAATCCAAATGATCAATGGCAGAAGACTTGAGCAAAAATAATGCCTAATCTGTCAGTGTTCTGGGAGCAGTCTCAGCTACCACTCCAAATTTTATGCCAACATCTGAACTGACTGTARCCAGTTTTTGGTGTTATTTTTTTAATTATTATTGATTAGCTGTGGCAGCATTTAGATTTGGATTGACTCCAAATAAAAACCAGGTGWAGTAGATGTACAGTAATTATTACTTTCTATATGTTTCATTCAAACCTTTTCAGTGATTCAGGAAATATTCTTCTGACAGGCAACAGAAGCAGCAGTCTTCAACTTAATGTGGTACGAGAAAATAATTATAAATTTATTAATAAATGCAAACTAAGATTTTTATTGTAGAATAAAGGAAATATTTCTACAATAATTACACAAGTCTAGGACTTATTCATGTTTGTGTCAAATCATCTGTYATGCTTTTACAGTCACTTCATCTGTAGCAAAAATCAACAGTGTGAATCTTATTTGTAATAACAGAGCACGTCACAAATGATCTAAAAACAGAGCTAAAACATCCAGAAACTTTGTGATTTCTATTGATTTTCATTTAACACAGCAGTCCAAGATGATTAAAACATCCTTCMTGTTTCCACACGACTCGGTGTTTGTCAAAAACAGGCATGTTTTCATTCAGGAAAGCTCTCAAACAATCAGGATTTTACACATAAACCCCAAGGAAGAAAAGCCATCGCCTGCATCTTAACTCTAATTCTGCTCATCTGCCCTTTCATCTCTTAACAAATATTAATTAACAGTCCCTGAAMGTCAACAGATCACCCACCTTTTAATGTGCACGCGGCGACTGCAACGAAAAGCAGAAGCTTCAGCATGTTGAAGCGAAGACTGCGAGCGTGAGTAAGAGCAGGACGACTCCACAGATAATCACCGGACCTGCTGCTGGGATGCAGGAGGAGTGATGATACTGAGGAGGAGGAGGAGGGGTGGAGGTGGGGTGGGGTGACTGGTGCTGAGGGGGCAGCGGTAAATAAGCCCTCCTCTTTAGAAACAGCCGGCAGCACATTGACGATGGAWCAAAACTGTCCGCCTACAAGTTAGCCTCATTATAACTTGTGATAAAGTAATGTTTGTWCTGGTTTTAATTGATTAGAACCTCATCAGTAATCAATATTCCCTATTTCTTTTACTGCTGTACAAAACCTCGTTCACTGCAAAATGCTTMTTTTTCTTACATAGGACATAAATCAAATAACGACTAAAGGAAATGCTTAGAATATTGTTTTTGAACCAATACACTGCTGTCAGTGTATTGGGACGGAGACAGGAAATGCAGACTGACTCCAGATTTGATGCAATCTGCTGGCTTCGGGAGGTAACTTTCACTAAATGACATTTTATATGTGCATTTTTGTGCTCTGAGATGACTTTTGTTATGCTWTATAAATACACTAAATTGGACTAAAAGAAGTGAATATAAGAAAAATATCAGAACTGAACGTGACCATTATGCCAAAAACTGCTGATCAAATGWTATCATGATCATTTTTACATCAATCTGTCTGAAAACACAGCTTAATGAAAAGTACACTGAAGTCCAGGGGYCTCATGYATCAACAGTTCGTACGCACAAAAACCTTGCTTACGCCATTCTCCACRCAAAACTCAGGATGTATCAAAACTGAAATGAAYGTGGAAATTACATACAGTACCCAGGCAGAAGCCTTCTATAAGTATGACCAAGTCATCTGCATACCCTTGTGTATGGAGTCTAGATCCATTCAACTCCTTTAGTAATCTCACCCCTGTGTTGGCTTCTGGTTGTTGACAGTTTACTGAAGGAGTTGAATGGAGTCTAGATCCATTCAACTCCTTTAGTAAACTGTCAACAACCAGAAGCCAACACAGGGGCGAGATTTCTCCTCCCTGTGGACAGCCCCGTCTGAGGTTTACGGTTATCAAACAGTCCCCCAGAGTTGAAGATGCTTTCCTTGTCTGAAGCATGAAAATGAGCCAATTTGTAGTGGTCTCATCCACGCCTTTGCTGGCAAGTGCTCTTTCTTTAGATTCTACAGGTACATTGTCAAATGCCCCCTGTATGTCCAAAAAGCAGCCAAGCGCATATTGTCCACATGCCAGCCTGTGTTCTATACTCAACATAACATCATGTAAGGCTGTTTCTGTAGAAAGACCTGCCTGATATGCATGTTGTTTAGGACTTAAAGGTGACAGCATTAAAATACCATCCCTTACATGTTGATCTATTAACCTCTCCATTCCCTTCAGCAAGAAAGATGTTAAGCTGATGGGTCTGAMAAWTTTTGCTTCTTTATTTGTTGGTTCGCCAGGTTTGGGCAGAAAGACAATCTTTGCTGTCCTCCACCCAACTGGTACATTGCCATTTGCTAAACAAGCAACACATATTCTAGTAATTGTGTCCAGAAGCAATTCCAGTCCTCTTTGGAGAAGAGCTGGAAAAATACCATCTGGACCACAAGCTTTGAATGGGTCAAACATATTAATTGCCCATTTTGCTTTGCCTTTAGTAATAATACTTGCAGCTCTGTTCCAGTCGTCCTCTGTTGGATTTGAGTTAGCACCTGTGACAGGCTGTTCAGTCTCTTCTGCCCCCAGAAAATGAAAACACAGTTTAGATTATTTATTTATAATTTTATTTATGAGTCACAAAATGCAGGTTTATGTTGATAATGAAAAAGTATTTCTATTAACTCATTTTAATTAGAATATTTTTACTTAATTGCTTCCATAGTGTTGGCCCGAATGCTACAGTACCTTTTTCCTGATGTCAAGAGGGAAAATAATGTGTGTGAGGGGTGGGTGGGGTCATCCACAATGCTGACAGCTTTGCAAATACAGCGGATTGTGTAGATGTCAGATATTGAGGGAAGCGAGACCCCGACAATCCTCTCAGCCGTCCTCACTATACGCTGGAGTGATTTACGGTCAGCGGCCGAAGGTTCGTGAGAATAAAAATTAGTGGGGAAGACATTAAGTTTCTAAATCAATATCAACAGGGGAGCAGGATTTAACAAAAATACAATGATCTATGAATTAAATGACACCTTTTTTTTTTACTGAAATAAGTTTCGTTTTTTTTAAACAAGTTACAAGACTCCATCACTCCTCTAAAACTAATAGGTTACAAAACTGAAAAAATACTTGCAGAAACAACTAATGTCATTAATGGCAAAGCTGATTTGATGACTTATTAGCAGAAATGAACATTTTATAAATTTTATAGATGCTAAAACACATTTTTTAYATCAATCACTATGCATGCAACTGGTTCTCTAAGATAAATAAATGAATGATGTGAAGAACTTTACTTAAATATGTATATCAGCACACAGCTACAAACAAAACGAGCACATTAAAGAAGAAATCCAGAGTTCAACTTTAATTATTAATATTCTTATAAAAAATAAGTGCAGTCTAGATTAAAAGCTGTTTTTACACAAGTTTTATATAAAATGATTCAAACAAAATCCAGCTTTTCAACTTGTGGTTACTCCACAGAGACAACAAATCTTTTCATACACTTACTGACTACACTTACATGGTGTCATCACTGAAAATGTTCCTGACAGCATGAAGTGCAGTTTTTGTGGACTCTCTATCTCTTTCTCATTAGAGGACTGACGATGAAAGAAAGTTAAAATCTGTTGACATAAAGGCTTTAATTTKCTGTTCAGAACTGAAATCCCTTCAGAAATAATTTGGAAAGTTTTTTCTGTCTCAAGGAAGTGATAAAAATCTAGTCGCTTGTCAAAGGACATAATATTTCACTTCACAGGACTCAAACTTTTGAAGAAAATAGTTTTAGTCTAAGTTAAAACAGAGGCAGATTTTATTATCAAACTTTTGTCTCTTTCTGGCACACATTAGTAAGTAAAGTACTTTATATCATCATCCGTGTTTCCATACAATAATAAAGATTATGCTCAACTCACCACTTACGTGGTGACTTAAAAGGCCGGGATAGGTGCTCCCAGTCTGCATCTAACTCCAGGCCGCACCCACTTCACCTGAAGAACAAAATACAAACATTATCCCGTGATGACAGGAGTCGTCACAAAGTGAACAGTGTTGCATAAAATTAATTACTTTTTCATTTCAGAAAGACTATAAATATTAATTAACTTATCAGAATTATCTTTCTGTTTGATGGACATGTGCTTTGATGTTTGACGGACTTCTTCCTCTGTTAGCATCTGTTAAATTTTCCAAATTACTGCCATAGTTTGAATAATATCAAATCATACTTAGCAAGGAACAAGGACAATATCCATGAGGGTAATTAAAACCACTAGAAATCAAGTTTTGTTAAACTTTTTTAACCAGGAAAATCTCATTGATGCCTCAGATATCACAACCTGAAAAAAGACAAAACAACGCGCACACACACAAACTCCAAACAAAAAGACCTCGTGCCCAACCTGGGTCTTGAACACAGGACCTTTTTGCTGTGATGCAACAATGCTGACCACTAAACCACCATGCCCAGAGTGCAGGGGTGTCAAACTCCAGTCCTGGAGGGGCACTATCCTGCATGTTTTAGAGGTTTTCCCATATATTTTTTCCTGCTCCAACACACCTGATTCAGTTCTTTTTCTTCTGTGAGGTTTATTGGCAGTTTACATCTATTTGGTGTATTACCGCCATCTATAGGAAGTTTTTACAACAACTTCGATCCATAGAAATCCATCTGTATTGATTTCTATGCTTAGATCATCTTAAATAAACCTGCCACYATCAGGATGTACATAAAGTATTTCCGTCCACACTTACCAGATCCCCATTCCAATATGTTCTTCAAATAAACAGCACTTGTTATTTTAGCAGACATTTGGTTCAGAAGATGTTTTCTTTCAGCAGAGTATTTAGAACATTACAAAAATAACATGATTCCCAGTTTCTATACTCTGGCAAAAAGCACAGTGTCCAATATTATGTTTCCCTATGATAAATAAAGTACTGTTCAGATTTGTATGACCTTTTCTTAATCTTGTCAATATTCATTCCTCCCTCCTATTTCCTCCACTATACCTGGTTCTGTAAATTGTATTCTGTATTGTAWAAAAGATGTCCTCTTATTTCTTGTTCCCACCGCTGTTGCCACATCTGATTAATATGTTTCCAAACAATATTTTTACCTTCTGTTTTGCATAACTGAATGTTAATGTCTATACTGTCCCTGTTAAGAGCATGTTTAGCTGATCTGATCTGCTTTTTCATTTCCCTGAACCCCTCTATGTGCATGAACCCACATAAACACAATACTACTTCCTTCCCTAACCATTTGAGAAGGCACTATCAAAAATTCTAATTAATAAGTCCTGTCTTGATTTTGATGCGCCTGATCTAATGCATGACAAAGAAACTGAATCACTACAAAAATCACCTGATTCAGGGACTGAATTAACTCTTCAAATTGTGCAGAAGCCTGTTAATCACCCAACAAGGGCATAACTTTAGGTCTAGCATTGGGGTGGTTATGCTCTAAATTTCTGCATGTCATTTTGAGCAGTTGTTTAAGTGTACACATGACATCGTAAATTTTAAAATCAAGTCAAAGTTACGTAAAAACAACAAGAGAGTTACATATCAGTGAATTTCTATTGTGTTTAAGCAAATGATGTCCTTTTATTAGGGGCATGTATTGACTTGATTAAATTATTGTGGGGGGTCATACCCCCCCCCCCCCTTGCAAATTATTCCTATGTAACCCATCCATTGAAATCTGGTGTGCTGGAGCAGGGTTAGTGGCCCTTGAGGACTGGAGTTTAACACCCCTGGACTAAAGTTAATGTTTCTCTCCTCTGCAGCTGATGTTTGTATTTAGGTGAACTAATGATTATTCATAGGACCAAGGTCAGAGTAATTTATGATTAGCCTGCATGGTTGGATAGGGCAAAGGAACCTAAAAATGCTGTTCATATTAAAAATAAATGCAGACTTAAGTGGAATCAGAGCTCTCTCTTTAGCTTTTTAGTCAAATCTTTACGTCAAACTTTATAATTGCTGAAACACTGGGGAGTAAAATCCCAAAACTAGGTTTTAAAACAAAGATTTCTAATGAAAATGCTAAAAGGTCACTGTATCCTGATTATCTGGCCTGAGATTTAATTTAGAATTCATATTACAACTTTATTATTGTATGCTGAGCTTGTGAAAATGATTTATATAGTGAATGCATAGAGTATACTGTTTTTATTTTATGTGGACATTGATAAAAATGTTACTACATAATGATTGTTTTTTAACCATTCATTTCACCATCAAGATTATCTCTAACTATTGCATATTTCTTCTATTTATGATTTTTTAAATAGTTCCAATGTATGCTGTTGTCTTGTTTTGTTATAGTTTACACTCACTAGAGCAGTTCCAGGCATTATGCCTGCAAGTCTGCATTCGGGGTTAAATTGCACAGTCTCTCTCTTTTCCTTCTTCCTTTTTATTGGTGAATTTGACAGGTGGGCGGGGCCAAAATGAAAACAAGGAAGTGAAAACGCATTCATTTCAGATTTTCAGGAATAAAAGTTCCGTTAGCTTCTTTCTGTTTGGGCCTCGTTATTGGTAGAAGAACCGTAGTTATTAGACAGGAAAGCTTACACGGAAATGGGAATGGAAAACGTACGAAAGCGTAGAGGTGACGATTTACACAGCAGGTGTGTACTGTTTGTTTACGTACGTTACAAAATTACCCCCCCCCCCCCCTTTTATTTTTGAGTCACAGTTCATTTATTACTCTGGAACAAACAGTATTCTGGTTACTTGAGACTAAATACCACTAGTGTTTAAATAATGTATTTAATATGAAGCTTTAGACTCACGTGTCATTGATTATCATGTCACAAATGTAACTACAAGTGAAGCATTGGTGTGTTGACATGTTCACTATACGAACATTTACTCACACAGTTGCGCAATCCAGCTCACTGTTTTGAGGGGAGGTGTGATTAATTCAACACAAATAGAAGAAATATGCAATAGTTAGAGATAATCTTGATGGTGAAATTAATGGTTAAAAACAATCATGTAGTTAATTTTTTTATCAATGTCCACATAATTAACAAAATAAAAACAGTACACATACTCTATGCATTCACTATAAAAATCCTTTTCACAAGCTCAGCATACAATAATAAAGTTGTAACATGATTTCTAAATTACCTTTTTTTGCCTTTCAAAGGCCAGATAATCAGGACACAGTGACATTTTAACATTTCCATTAGTAATCTTTGTTTTTAAAACCAAAGGTTTTGGGATGATTCCCATCATGATGTGTCTGTACTGACAGGAAGTGGAAGATTTGGTGATCTGGTGTGGGGAGAATAATCTTGGCATTGTTATAAAAGAGGCAAMGTAATTGATTTTGGATTTAGGTGGAGAAGCTGCACTCCCTCTCTCCTGGTCATTACTGTAGAAATGGTCTATGTTGGAGTAGGGCTGGGCAATATTGGTAAAAAAAAAATCACGATTAATTGTGGTATTTAGCCGATAACGATTAATTTGACGGTTAATCCCCTGGAGTCCATGGACACCCTTATGTCCTAGTCACATGACCAATTTAGTGGGAAAGATTTTTCCAAATTGTGTCAAAATCACAGACTTCAGGCTATATGTCAAATTTTAAATTGTGTTGATAGATAAATAAATTACAGAACTTTTTGTTTAAATGTTGGTCACATTCGAAGCGGAGAGGAGCACCAAGMAAACTGACTGGAGAAATCCTCAGTCAGTCTGCCTGCTGGGATTAATCGTATTAATCGTCAAGTGCCAAAAAATAATTGATCAGTGTTTTTCTGGCGATTAATTGCACACGATACGATTATGCCCAACCCTACCTTGGAGTCCACATTTCCTAAGACTTCACCATTCCTGAGACATCACCAAAGGCCAACCAGTGCTTACATGTCTCTTATGAGAATGGATTCACTGGAAGATTTTACTGATGTGTTGGGAGCACCAAAACTTTCTCTAGTGCCATCTGGTCTGGTCCACTGCTGACAGGAAGGCGCTGCAGAGGGTGGTGAAAAGACTCGCTTCCATCCAGCCTTGAGGATATGAAAGTTGATTAGAGTAGTGCAGTCTGCATCATTGGGAATCATACTCACCTGTCACACAGACTGTCAGACACARCTTCAACTCAGAAGAGGTCAGACCGGTCAACTCCATGCCTCACTGAACTCCTTTAATCCAGCTCTGCCTCATGTGCTGCTTTGTTTCCTTCACTGCATTTCTTTTTTACTTCTTGTATTTGATAAATATGTCTTTATTTATTAGTTTAGGATGTTGTTCTTGCTGCTGGTCTTGAGAATGGAAAAAAAGTGTTACTGTTAAACTACAAAAGCTGGCAACCCAACTAACATCCTGTTACCCATACTGAGCACAATAAACTCTATGTCAACAAGCTTTAAAATAAAAACAGTTTGTCCAAAACCTAATTTTAGGAAAGGACAAACATAAAAACAATGACATGAACTATTGGCTTAACACATTTATTCTTTTAAGTTTGCTATAGTATTGTTTAGGATGTTTGGAAATCTCAATGACAACAATGTTTCAGGCTATCCTGGTGACTTGATAACAACTCTGATAGTAATCCAGATGAGTTACTCTTGTGTTGACAAACTGGCAGCGCTCATAGGGCCTGTAGGACATCCAGTGGCACTCTTCCAATATAAAGACACAGTTCTGTCTCTGTTGGGCCACGGGGATTTTGTTCAGCATTCTACAGGAAACTGCACAGCTGTTCACAATAAACAGTTGAATGGCTCACAAAATCTACAGCCATGTATCGTGGCCCTGTTAAGATTGTTTTTGGATACCAGAGAGAAAAAAGATTTAGTGACACATGGAGTCTTCATGCTACTGCTTARCAAAAGTGTTTTACATCATCTCTGCCTTCCTGCTACCCTTTGACTTGGTAATGTGACTTATTTTCATTGGTTATGTGTATTCACAGGCCAKCTGGTGTTTTGAAGGAAAATGTACCACAGAGGAGAGGGCAACCTTTCCACTTTGACCTGTGGCTSTGCCTGACAGTGCAGAACTGGATACTTGACTTTGGGAGGCCGATTGTCATGGTGAGGAGGCAAAAAGCAACTAATATGTAATTTATGTGACCAAACAGTTAATGGGGATCAATTGATCAAATATGTTCTTGTATCATATGTATGTTAGATCATCCTTCCTCTGGAGTGGTTTCCTCTAAACAAGCCCAGTGCTGGAGACTATTTCCACATGGCCTACAATGTCATCACACCGTTTTTAATGCTCAAGGTAAATCTCTACAAAGACAACTATTTGTTTTCTGTCCAAAAGTTTTTTTTCTACTCTCATGAAATACTTTAGAAACCTAGTTAAATATCCACCACCTGCAACCACCGAAWATATACAATGTTTTTACTCGTGCGTGTTTTCAAATGTCTGCCAGGGTATCACATGAACCCCAGGAAAAAAAAAAACTTTATTAAAACTTACAGAAAACAATCAGTGGATGTACCTCTCCTACTGACCCAACTCAAGATGGCTGTCACAGCAAAAGACAAAAATGTCTATTACTCAGATAATTTTACAGATAATGAAATTTGCCAGCACGCACTCCCAGCCCTAACAGATTATTAAGATAATCTCATGCACATAATATGGTTAGATCAAAGTAAAGTAAGTAAAGGTGCTTTATTTGTCATCAGTGTATGTTTCCACACAATGATGAAATTTGTGCTCTGCATTTAACCCATCCACACCCAAGTGGAGCAGTGGGCAGCCATGTGAGGTGCCTGGGGAGCAGTTAGGGTTGGGTGTCTTGCTCAAGGACACCTCGACATGTGGGTATGGCGGGGAGTCGAACCTAAGACTTTCGGGTCCCAAGCCGGCTGCTCTACCACTACACCACAGCCGCCCCGGCAAATGGCTATACCTCCATCATTTGGCAATATAATCTTCCAAAACACTGTCTTGAAGAGCAGCAGGCAAATGTTTACTTTTTTTTTGGTGGCAACTTTGTTTTTTGTTGGCCAGGCAGTGTAATTTAGCCTGCAGTTCCTTCAGTCAGGCTAATCTGTAGTGCTACTTTCCCTTTAAGCCCACAGGCAGAGGTGGGCAGCACTAATCTAAAAATTAGTTCCACTAGCCCTAAAACACTAACTCAAATATTTAGGTCCCCTAATTCTAAAGCACTAATGCACTGAAAGTTTTAGCAAAAGCTAATTTTAAAGCACTAACATAACCCAGTCAACCCATGAACTTTGTTCAACAGACAACATGAGTCACATATTACCATGTTGCTCTCTGAAAACTTATCATTGACATTCCACAGCTGTAATTGGGTTCATATATTGTTAATAAGTCACCTGGTGGATAAGTGACACACATATGAACAAAATGTGTGACAGTTTTCACCCTCAGCTGTTAACATTAACATTGATCAATAACATTTATAGACCTCAGTTAGTGCTTCTAAATTTAGCCTATAAATTTAGCAAGTGCCAATCCACTAATACATTTTAAAATGAGCAAAAGCCCTAAAGCACTAATCAGGAAATAGTTCCCCTTATTAGTTCTTTAATGCTTTAGTGGAACTGTGCCCACCACTGCCCACAGGGTTTTAAAAATACTATCTCCTTCAGTTTTCTAGGAGCCCATCAGGCTCAACAGGTTGAAAACAAAGTCCACAACAAACTGTGGATTGTTTTAATATTACTTTTGTTTCAGTTTGTGTGTTTATTAGCATCAGCTTCATATATGGTCTCTTCTGACTGCGATTAAGACTTTTAGGACAGTTAGGATTTGTTCATTATTTAGTTCCTTTTCAATTTCAGTCATAGTTCGGTGTTTCTGTTAGAACTGCATATAGAACATTGTTAAGAAAAGCCCATTAAAGGTGKGCAGACAGGATCAGGGTTGATTCAGGAACTACGGACACGTCAACACTTGTCTTCTTGAAGCCAGAAGTGCTTCATAAGGACGTGTTTGGAGTTGGACTGAAAATTTAATTAAAAGATTTTTCTTCCAAATGTCTTTGAAGATAATTTTTCTTTTATATATAAAAATATTCAGGACAGGAAGCACTCACTAAAATTAAAACTTGCTTATGAGATCAAAGTTTCTTTTGGAAAAAAAATTATTAGGTATTTATGGAGAAAAAAAATATGTTTTTAAAGCTGAAATCTACAAAAGAAAGGTAATTTTAAGCTTCACCTTGTGGCTCTCAGTAGAGATGCATTTAAATGCACTTCCTTATTGACTTGTCAGACGGTGAATTACTTCCTCTTTACATTTACAGACAGCACATTTCTTTACAGACAGCAGAGGTCAGAGGCTCTGCTTGTAAAGTAAAGAATTCTGTTGCCCTCTAATGGAAAAATAGCTGCACTATGAGCAAATTCRAAGTAATACTTCTTATGTTTAAAATATAGTTTTCTACTAGGGAAAGAACCAGATTAAATCCAATTTTATGATTATTTTCTAGCTGATSAATGCAAAAATCAACAGGAAGCAAACAAACTAATTATTCAACCTTCTCAGTTTTTTGCAGATGSTCAACACTTGTGTTTCCTGTTCCTTTAAACCTTCTAATGAGAGTCTCAGTTACAGATCTTGTCATGTTTTCATGAGTTTATGATTCAGGTTCACTGGAGTTTAATGATTAACTTTACAAGAGTCAGCAGATATTTGGATTTTTTTTCTCTTCCTGGATTTGAAATCTAGTTTAAGACACAGCTTTTCTTTCATGTTTGCTACATTTTTTTCACAAGATCAACCGATTCTTGGAGAAAAATAACAAGCTGGCGACTGACTGGAGGAGAAGGCAGATTTTTCAGGCACATTAGAGGTTTTAGGCACTTGATGTGAGCACTGACAAAAAGAAGCAGCACAAAGAGAAGCTGATAGGAAAGAGTGCAGAATTTCATTAAAATAATCACATTACTTTTTCTTTGGGGATGGAGAGTCCCCCCGAGCTGGTGCTGTTAAACTAAAACCAACCTCTTTGCAATGTATTATTCATTACATTTATTGCAGATGGTTGCTTGAMATAAAGAAAAACCAGACAGATGGCAGGAAGAACAAAAGCCACTGGAGCTCAGCAGACAACAACAAGAACGTTGCCTCCAGACACTTCAGCAGAGATCTCAAGGAAAAACACATCACACTGTCATTACAGCTGTCTGACTCGACTTCCAAAGTAGCTCACAAACACACGGCTGTTGTTGACCCAGATTCCTGGAGATGGAGCTAAAATAAATATTAAGGCTGCAGCTGTAATCGAATAAAGAATACATGTGCTGCTGTTTGATTCCAGCTGATCGAGCGCAGTCCGAGGCCCGTGTCCCACACAGCTGTTTACCTCTGCGTCATTACTTTTGTCATGGGCGCCAGCATCCACCTGGTGGGAGACTCCATCAACCACCGGCTCATCCTGAGTGGCTACCAGCTGCACCTGTCAGTCAGAGAAAACCCCATCATCAAAGACCTGAAACCAGCTTCACTGGTAAGCTTCTGACTTTGTGACTGGGATTCTGGGAAAACATTAAAGTTACTCATCGTCGTGTCATACAGACCTGCCAAATACATGTACKATCAGAAAAAAAGATAATCTGCACAATATTTTTCTCACATCGATAATTTTTTTCTCAAATTAAAAATTTGTGAACAGCTGACATCTGCTTCATCTGTTTGTTTAGCTACTAAAACAGCTGACATGAGAGAAAACAGGTCAAAAATGGATGCACAAAAAGGAAACTAATGATCTGGAGAAGTCAACAACTGTGATGTATTGGCTTGTATTTACACAGGTTTGTTGAGTAAAGCATGCAGATAAAAGGGCTTTGTTTACATTGAATGCGTACCAGCAAGGGAGAGACACAAGGGTTTGTGGGAAAAAAAAGCTTATGAACTCTGATCCAGAACCGCATGGCATTCTGGGGAATGTAGGCAGTGGAAAAGCTTTAGCCTTCAAACCTCTCATATCTCGGCTAAGCAAGGTTGGTGTCGTTAATTAACTCACTCACAATTAGTTAGCAACAACCTGTTGAGTAACGTGTTTCACCATCGTGCCTCAGAATTGCTTAAAATGAAAATACAAAAAGAACGATGTGGAGTGAAAGGAGAAAGTGAGTGCAGCAGCTCGAGAGGAAATTGTGGATAAAAGAGGAAAGGTCACGGCACCAGTTTAGCAGAATTAATCAAACTTTTTCTCCTGGTCCTTATTTGAAATGGTAATGTAAAAGTATCATGACACATTTTTCAGTTAATCACCCAGCCCTAATTTAAATCCGTTCATCGCCAAGCACAGCCAGTAGCCAATTTTTGTTTAGTCTTGGCTCCTTCCTGCAAATCACCTGGTGGCATTTTTGTTWTTCCTAATTAAGCTGGGGAACTCTAAAAACAACTTGCCAGCTTCTTTTGTCCTTTTTTTCCGAGGGCTGAGRAATTAAACTTTTTAAATGACAAGAATTTGGCGATGCATTACATTTCAAAAATTAAATTATTTTATTTTCCTGAATATTTGTTGACATTATTTGTGTAAGGAGCACTGAAGAATGACTGTGAATAAAAACAGTCAGTACTGTTATTTGGCTCACCTGTACATCATTTTATTTGTGCAGAGTTAACTTGGCAACGTTTATTAAGCTTCATTTGTCACAATGATCTGAGTTTGAGTTTGTTTTTATTGAAGGGGAAAACAACAGGCATTATTTTAGAGACGCTTGAAGGTTTGTAACATTTTCCTCATTATCTGTAACGATAGTGGAGCAAACTGGTTTCTTTCAYAAGCTTTCAACTTGTTGAAATCTGAAAACTCAGAGCCTTGTCTTGTGACTCAAACACATTCTAATTAATCCSTCGTGCTGTTAGAAAAGATGTTTTTCCCCCAATATGGGACTGTAACAGTAGGTGGCAGTGTTGCCTAATACTCCGGCCAGTCTGAACCAGCTGAACATAGTTGCTGAAGTGAGATTCTTATATTAATTCTGCTTATTTTGCTTCTTCCTTCACAGATTGACTCCTTCGAGCTGCTGTATTATTATGATGAGCACCTGGGACACTCACTGTGGTATGTATTTGTGATAATTACATGTACTGTGTGTGCACAGTGTGAAGCRTCGAGCTTTTGTTTGTCTCTTCCTGCATGAATTTGGGAGATAAACACATGCAAATAAAGAGCAATAAATCATTATAACACATTGAATATATGTGCAAGATTCTTAGCTCCCCCTCATGTTTTTGTAAGCGAGCATTCAGAGGAGATGATCAGTTGCTTTTACTTCAATAAGAATTTATTTCCAGAGGATACTGGTCTGAAACATGCATCCATGCTTATGTCTGGCTTGGCTCAGCAAAGAATAAAGGATGGATTTACAATCTGGGGCAATTTAGTGTCTGATCATGACTGAGAAATTGAGCGAGTGGGAGTGTTCAGTGCTCTGGATGGGATTCCAAAAGCTACGAGCTCCCACAACCAGTTCATTTCAGTAATGACTATCAGTCAGCCAGAAATAACATAAATTACCATAAAGTCACAAACAAGAAACGCACATCTTGTTAGCTTAGAAGAGATGACCTGTGAAGTAATTTGATTAAAATACAATCTGTTCTTTAGTTTTATCATAATAATAAAGCTCGATATTCACATGACAATTGTACAGTTCAGCATGTTTTTTATCCCTCCAGATCAGACACACCTGACGAGAGTCATAAAAGCCCCAAATGGAGCCAAAAAATAAAAAAAATAAAAGAAATGAAGGTAATTTGCACTTACCTAACAGCCAACTATCTCTATGACCTGCAGGGATCTCTGTAAACAGCTTTTATTTGGAGTTTAAAAAAAAAGCTACATATCCTTGCCTTTTAGTATGTTTCCTCTACTCTACATTTGTGAAGTTAAGGAAAATTAATTTCCACAATCCAAACAAATTATGGATTTTCACATTTAAGCCAAACAAACTATAAATTGCATTTGAAAAGAATAATAATAAAAAAAGCTGCAAGCTGATTTCGTTCAGTAGGTGTTGCATGGCTCCAGGCTGTCTTCATTTCCTCCAGTCATGAATTAAACGACTTGGCAGTCTTCTAAAAAACAAAAAACAAACAAAAAAAAAACATTCATTTGGTATTCTGAACACATTTACACAAACGGCAGATCTTTTCCTCGACAGACTCTCCCCTCCTGCCAATAGAGAGGAAATAAACCCGCTCTGTGAGGACATTTAGCATGTGTTAGGTAAGGTGCACTCAGTGATTAGGCGGCGATATGGAAAGGCATCGTTATCCTGGAATTAGCTTCTTTTTGTGTTCTTGATGAATTTAATTTTTATAAAATGTCCATTTCTTGTGATTATATTCACAGCTGTGCAGCTTTCAGCTCAGCAGTGGCTTCACACTCTGTCATTTTGTTGTTATTCTCATCAACGTTCATTTGCAGCCATGATCGTTTTACTTCTAAGTTTGGTAAACGGCTTGGCTTTTATCCACTTTTGTAATTGCAAATCTCTGAAAGTCAACGCACCGGGTGTCAAACAAATGTACTTTTATTGTCTTATTAATGAGCAGGCATGCCTCGGATAACATCGACCACAAAAATGATCTTGACTTGTGGTAATTTGTTCACTGTTAGGAGCTCAGGGTTTGACGTACAGGAGAAACGTTTTGAACAAAAGAAGTTGGAGAAATATTCTTAGTACTTTTCCTTTCTGCCTTCATTTATTTTTACTCATAAAAATGAGTAAACCTACTTTTGTTAATACATTCTACATGTAATTTTAAACTAAAATTCCTTAAAGAATATCAAGATCTTTCCAAGAACTTTGTTTCTGAGTCAGCCTCAGAATATATATTATTTTTTCTACATCTAATTGAAGAGATGTGAAGCAGTTTGACAGTTTTGACCTTTCTAAGAGTTTTATAATTTCTTCAGGAGTGGAGAGGCACCTGTTTAGCCTTGCTCACTGGGAACAATAATCAGTACAATCATTTTCATTCAGACAAGGCATTAGAGCGAATAAAGGTTTAGCTAATGCAGTTGTTTAAGAAAAATGTACAAGGAGGTAATTACCATACAAAAGGTTAGGGTATATAAAGTATATAAAGAGTATATAAAGTTCTGCTTCAAGTTTTTTTATATAACATGAACTTATACGTCATTTTCTTTAGTTTGAGTTATTTTTCTTATCTTGTAGGTGTGTTAATATGTTTTATGAATTTTGAYTTACTGTCTAAGAATGTTGATTGGCGAGTGAGATTTTAAATGGTTCATTCCCGGTGTTTAATTCTGAGAAAATGATTTACATTTTCTGCCCATTTCTGATAACTCATCTTTCACACTAAAATAAATGTTTCCTGTTCCAAGAAACCATAATGGCTGCTGGTAAATACMTTTGATTCAGCTGTAGTCTTGTGTAATGTTTTAAGTGCTGCAGCCTTCAAAGAAATTAATTGAAGATTCTTTGGAAATGTTTTTATGCAGACAAATGCAAATTGCACTTGAAGCACAAGAATTTCAATACTGAAAAGGAGGACTCYTATGTTTTTTTGTTTGTTTTTAGGTACATTCCCTTCTTCATCATTCTGTTCATCTACTTCAGTGGCTGCTTCTCAAATTCTGAGCAGAAGAAAATTCCAGTTTCAGGTTGGCTGTTGWTGGGACCCAGCTCGCTCTACTACTGGTTAGTCACTGGAGAACTTAAATACATAGAAAGAGACCTAACATTAAAAAGCATTATATGATGTAAAAGCAGAGGTTAAGTTTTTTTTATGTATTACGTAAATACATAGAAAGAAATCGTCTTTTGATTGAAACAAACCTTCATTTAGATATTACCAACACACCAGGAACTGTTGCTGAACATGTTCTGTGCTGCTTTGACAGTGTATTAAATATTTTCTCAGCCTGACATATTGACTACATTTACAAAAAATACTCAAAACACCATATTTTTCCTATAAAGTCATATATATACTTACAAGGTAATTGCAGTAACATCTGCTGTGTGCCTTTTCTGGGAGCATGTCCATCGGCATCATATGGATTTAATGTTGAGTGAAGGATTTAAAGCCTGCTGCCAATTCAGRAAGTTTTATGTGCAGGCATTCCCAATATTTGAYRCTAYTYTGGGTGTAATTTTCAGTAGCAAGCYRTAACTGTTGGAAATAATACTGTGTGCATGTTTTATGCCAATTTATAGAAAATTGGCTTGAATAAAAAAGGAGGTTGTGGACTACTGTATGTCACCCTATTAATACAATACCAAAAGATTATGTGAAATAAATAGCTTAAAATAAGAATACAAGCAAAAKCTGCATTTGTTTTTGTAATATAAGTTTTGTCTGTGAAAAGGCAAAACTAATAATAGCACTAACAATCCTAGCAAGCTGAATCAAGCAACTATATATTTTTTAATTCACAAAGCTGTTTCATTTCTCATCTGTTTCAGACAGATTATGAATACAAAACCATGAAAAGAATCTTTGAAAGATGTACGAAGTGAAAATAATTTTGGTGGCTTTTCAGCTTTCAGCGCCTCTTACTCAATAGTTTTTGGTAAAAGTGAGAAATCTGACACAGAAATAAACACTTGTCAAAGTGCTCCTTATTAATGTGCTGGTAGTCCCGTCACAGCAGAACTTACAAAAAGTAAATGACGTTAAAATGAAGCAATTAGGGGTGCAGAGGGGAATGCAGCACCCACTGGTTGATCTTTATGTGCTCCGTACGGTTTTGAATTCCAGTGATAGTTTGATACGAATGGGCGATTAAAATATGAGGTTCTTCATATTCTGTCACCTCCAGTGATTTCACACTTGGTACATCAAGAGTGAAGTTGATGCAGACATCTATTTGAAAAGATGCTACACAAAGTGAATTTTAGATTATAACCAAAATCTCTTAATGATGCAGAATCTGTACGTGCCATCTGCTGCAGCTCTCAGGATGACAGGCAATCATTTTACCAGCTGAAAACTGAAATCCACCAACAGAAGAGCTGGAGACCAAACCATTTTTTTATTTTATCATGGTTGATATCACATAGACAGAAACTGTCCATTTAAAATATAAATGTTTTAATTTTCATGATTATATACAGAGGTGGTTAGTAAAGTTACATTTATTAATTACATTTACTTGAATAACATTTGGGAAAAATTGTGCCTTACAAGTAGTTTTATTACACGGTACTTATGACTTTATTTGATTAATATTATTATGAAGTATTGCTACTCTTAATTGGGTAAAACATCTGTATACTGTACCCACCTTAAGTAAGTTCACTGAATGAAGAACAAACCAGAGACACACCTACAGTTTATGTTGAAGTGAGGCATCTTGTTTGTACACAAGCTTTGTTCTAATATTATTTTCTATCTGCTGAGATGTTTGGAGGTCAAGCGAATATATGGTAAACATTTAGTATATATAGTGACTGGAAGTACTTTATTGTGTTCTGTAAAAAGAGGACAAAGTACTTAAGTATCCTTTTTGTTAAATACTTTTTTACTCTTACTTGAGTAATTTATTGGATGGCTAAATTTTACCTTTACTTGAGTAAAACWATGTTGAAGTACTGATACTTTTACCTAAGTACAAATTTTGAGTACTCTACACACATCTGGTCATATATGACAGCATCTACTGAATGTCAGTGGACTTATTACTAGAGTATATGTTTTTATTATATTTGATTTTGAGTGWATTAAAGAGCAGAAGGAACCCTTTTAAATAAAACATATTTTAGATTCCTGTCTTTAGAAAAAATATATTTTTAATTTTRAAACTTTTCTTAGAACCTTCTTAAGATCCAATAAATGCTGTAAGACGTTTGTGTCCATATTTATTATATAATCACTTTATCGTTATTATATAATCACAATCACTACATTTTACTTAGGAGAGATAACTTTACAGGTAATTACAGTTTTGTCACCAAATTACTTCATTAAAAATAATTTTGTGACAATATATTGCAAAAGAGTGAACCCATATTAATTGAAATCTGTTCAGAGAGATTCTGGAAGAATTGATTTTCTCTCCTTAAAGAGTTTTTGTTTTTTAAATTTAAATGTAAGCATTGATGTATTTTGTGAACATTTGGACTAAAACAACAACAACAAAAWCACAGTAAAATAGGACAATATGCTACATTTGTTTGCAGATGTCAGGTTTGTACAAGGTGAAAACCCAGGGAGCTAGCAAAAAACGTCAAAGTCCCGAGGTCCAAAAATAAAAAAATAATTTATTTACAAAATAAAAAGGCTGACATGGCAGCATAAAACAATTCTCACAGGAGAAACCTGCTCTGAGAGACAAACAACAATGACCAAAGAAGGTACAATTTACTGACAAGTAAAGCCAAACAAGACACAGAAAATAAAGGAAAACTAATGAGCTGATGATTGGAAACACCTGGGGAGAGACATGACCCCTAATTTACACTACACGCGTTCTGGCTTTACACACAGAGGTCTTATTTAATCTAAAATAAATAAAAGATTCCAGGAGGCAGATACAGAAATAAGGAGTCATTATCTAATGTTGCAAACTGCAGCCACTAAATACCGTTTGTAGATTTTTATTTGTTTTTTGTTTTACTTTTCGTACGGTAACTGAGTCAAAAGCGGAACAGTGTGTGTGCGTCACAGTGCGTGTTGCACCTGGTGTGGGACAGATGCGCTGTTTTTCAGCACTGTGTGCATCACGTTCATGTGGCCTGTAGTGTGAGGTGCACTGATGAGATTTTCTCTGATAAAATCTGATAAAATAGTAAAAGATTCACGGGGCAGACTAAAAAAAATTCATAATGTCTCTCTAGTATTGTTCAGGGGGCCGGGCCAAATGTGGAGGCGGGCCGTAGTTTGGGGACCACTGGTCTAGCCCAAGGACACATTGACTGAGACGGATGGAGTGAGGGTTCTAACTGGCAACCCACCAGTTACAGGACTAAMCCTTACCTCATGTTGCTACTGTCGCCCCGAAGAGATGAAGCTTATGACTCTGATTCAGATCATTCAGGCGACTCYGGAACAGACGAATCAGGAACTACAGACTCAGTAACAGAATCAGTAAACGCCAACTCAGGAACAAAATCGGGTTGGCCCTTTTTGAATATAGGAGAGGATCTCCTGATGAAAAGGCATGAGTAGCTCAGGCTGAGCCATCAGCGTCTCTTCAATCTGCCTGCAAWGCAGCTGCCTCGACTGATTAGAAGGAGATAAACAAAGGATCATTATTGTGCCCTGAATGAGTGGTTTCGTCACCTGATCCTCCCACCATGGTAGAGATGGAGCCCAATGGCCCCCCTGCCGCAGGGGACACAGGGGGCACACAGCAAGGGACACATGAGGGCTCAGAGTGGTGACACCTTCAAAGCCTCCACATCACTAAAATGCTCCGAAAATAAAAATATTGCCTGTCRGCTGGGTAGTTTGCATTGGTGCATTCTGTCATGTTTTTTATACGATGAAACCCAGGGAGCAGGGACAAAAACTGGGAACGTTGAAGATTTAAAAGAAATACCAGTAGGTTTAAAAGCAGGCTGAAGTGGAAGCATAAAAAATGCTCACAGCGTTGGCGGGGGGCGGATCTTAGAGAACATGGAGGCAGGCACACACAGTGAGAAAACAAAAACAGTAGAAAGAAACAAATCACAAAAACAAAACAAACAGATCCTCACAACAGTAAGAAATAAAGTTTGCACTGGTTAAGTGTTTGCGTTTCTTTCAGACCTCCTGACGTGTTCCTTCTTGTCTTGAAGGTACTTGGTCACAGAGGGACAAATCATCCAACTCTTCCTCCTTACTTTCCTTGCCATGGTTATCATGGTGATGTTTCAGCACCGGAGAGGCATCAGCGCAGACAGCAATGGCCGCTTTCTTTTCTACAGTTTCAGTGTTACAGCGCTGCTGGTGACTCTGTGGGTGGCCTATCTGTGGAATGACCCGGTTCTCCGCAGCAAGTACCCCGGCCTCCTTTATGTTCCAGAGCCCTGGTCCTATTACACTCTACATATCAGAAAGAGCCACTGATGACATGCTCAAGTTCTGAAGTTACTGAGTTTAATTAWTTTTTTTGATGAACTGGTTGATATCTACATTTTACATTTTTTTATAGATTTGTTCAGTATTGTGCTTAAAACTTGTGTTGTTTTATTTTCTTTATAATTTCCAGTGTTACTAAAGTTTTAACCACAGCTGTTATTTACTTCYTGTAAGCCTTCAAAGTAAAACAGACTCCCTCAGTTTCTGCTTTCAAAATAACAGTGGCCTTGACTGGTGCTGGTCCAAAGACTCAAATGAATTTAAGCTAATCAAACTGAGGGCAGATTTTTTGCGTTAACAAAAGTTTAATACTATCTTGATTCATTGAGGTCACAAAAGTCAAAAGCAGCTTGTTTAAAGATACAGTATGTAACAATATTTCAAATGCAGGCAGTGTTCAAAAGAGTTTTCTTTTACACTCATTGTTAAACACAATGAATATGTGAGAAGTTTATTGATTACGTAAAAAATGTATTCATGCCTCAAAGGATCCAATCATTTAGCCGCTACATGCTCTGCATGTATTTAACGAGTCAGAGGACAAACAGACTGTAGATAGCTTAAAAAGATGATTACCCAATAAATCAATTCATACGTCTAAAAAACTTTAAACATAATGATTATCACTTCTGCTGAAGACAGAAACAGATTGGGAATTTGTTTCCGCACAAAAAAGCAAATAAAGAAATGAAGGGATTGATAGTTAACTAGATCAAAGAAGAAATAAGGTCTAACACCTTGATCTGGTTCAGATTTGCAGATTAAGAATGATTCAAAAGTTTAACAATTAAGAACTGACAAACAAGATTTTTTTGTCCGTTTCTGAAGTACATTCATCAACRAAAAGAAATGCATCAAAACAAACTTTTAGAATAGGGGAATTAACAGCCAAAGCCTTTAACTTTTTCTAAAGAATTGTTTGTGTTTTTGTAAAATTACCCAAATTGTATTCAGATAAAGGTTTTAAAGCTGGAACCTGTTCTGGCTTCTAAAGAAGTTTATTGATTGTTAGAAGAAAGGTTTGTGCTGAAGGAAAACAATATTCTTTCAATTGTTTGAGTCTTTTTCAGGTTTATTATCAAGGAAAGTATAAAATTGTTTGCATACTTGCCACTTTGTATTTCTTTTTACTACAGCTGCAAGATAAAAGTCTGACCTCAGTATTTACTGTGTTATTTTCACACAATTAGAAGCTTTTTATAACAGCTAACTCTAAAATAGTACAAAGAAGCACAAACTTTGTCTTTGTAAACTTTAAATCTGTTTGAGCGCAGAACAAATAAAATATATATTTGAAAACGTTTTACAGCTTGTCTCTTGTCACTGAGAAAATAATTTTGAAATATTAAAACACAATTTCAACTCTGCTCAGCTTTATTTTTGTAACATACATTACCATCTTCTACACAATAAAGTTTCAAATCATTTAGTATTTTGTACGCTTTCTGTCTGTTAATGTTTTTTTTTTCTTTTACACTGAAAAAACTTCTCTTTTTACCTGACTRCTGTCATTTTAGTTCTTGTAAACTTTAGAAGAAAGGCCCAGGATGTCACTGTGTTCCTCATTAAAGCTGCTGCAGGGTGCTAGAGGCAGCAGAAGGACACGCCCCGAGCAAACATCTGGAATAACAAGAGGCAGACCTTTCACACCTGTAATCAGGCTGAAGAACAAACAGTACCCAGATGCCTTTAAAGTCGCTGCATTTCTGCACTAAATGTGCTTTAAATCAATGAGTCTTGATTTTCCGCTCAGGTACGAGCCCTTCGTTTTGACACTGCAGGCTCATCCAGTAATTGTTTGGCTTTAATGGGTTTCTTTTACTGGCGTAGTGGTATCTGGTATCTGTTTCCCTGGTGACGTGTATTGAATTGCACGGCTGCCTAGTGGCTGTGGACTTTAGACAGGTGGAGGGCCAGGTGACGCCAGCCACAGGGAACACTCTGCTTCCTGTAAGGAACAGCTTCAAACATGGTAAGAGCAAAAACCTTTTTCTGCCAAGTCTTACCTTTTTTCTGTATTCATTTATTTCATTTGATGAGTAGATCTAACAAAAGCCTGTTTTCACCTGGCAGGCTAAATTCTTCACACCGGGTCAAATAAATGGTAAGAAATACAGTCTATGTTTTATTATTGATCTGTGTCTAAAAAATATATGAGGAGGATCAAATTTCCTGATCAGGTAGAAACTCTTCATATTAAAGCCATAAAGTTTACACCTATAATACACAATAAAACTGGTTCTAAATTGTAAAGCAAAAATTTTCATTCTGTTACAGAGTTTAAGGAATGCTTCTCCTTTTACGACAAAAGGCGGAAGGGAAAAATTGCTGCCAAGGATCTGATAACAGTCATGCGTTGCCTCGGTACAAGTCCAACGTACGGGGAAATAGACCGACACCTACAAGTTCATAAAATCAGTACGTACAACAAATTTGTTTCTTGTTCTGACAAGAATTTCTTTTTATTTTACCTTCAAACATTGAAATCGATTTCCTACTTTTGTGTTCAGAAATGTTACTGCGTCATTTAACAAGGAACAAAAAGGGAGGAAATTTGGCAACAAAGAGAAGATKAGCTTAGTTTTATCTTAACCCATTGGTTCCCAAAGGTGGGGTCAAGAGCCCACTTTGGGTCATGAAACTCCCAGTCAGAGGTCTTGAGATGTTCCACAGACGTCTAACTGAATTTAATGCTTGCTAAAAGCACATAGTTTGCTCCACCTGTTTCAGGAAACAAATACGGAGGTCATAAAAATGAATTAATCTGAAAAAATGGTTGTCGAGGCAGCTGTCGTTTTGCCATCATGTCAGTGTCAATTTCTTTTTATAACACAATAAAAATAACAAAAATTGACCAAAGTGCTTCATATTTCAACCAAATAAATGAAAAAACGACAACAAATATATGGAGGACCGAAACTGACATAATTAGGAATAAAAGCAAAAATATAAAAACTAAACATTTGCATCTCAACTGAATTGAGTAAATCTAACACAATTACTTCACATTCACTTATAAAGTAAGTGAAAACATTGCTTTAGATTTCTCAATCTAGTTGAGTAGAACCTGTTGAACATAATTTATTTAAGTAAATCTAACGCAAACATTTAATTTTTTTGAGTTTGCTTAAAAAAGGAGAACTTTACCTCATGTTTTATAATTTATAAGTTGCAGGTAAGTGCTTTCCTCCTTACCTTTTTTAAACTAAACTTTAAGCTAAACTGAGGCTGCACAGGTATGCACAGTAGATCTGCTCATGGATCCTGCTCCTTCCTGTTTATTGACCAATAGGAGAGGAGCTGAGGGCCACCCACCATATTTGCATTATGAGGCAGAAATGCATAAATTAAAAACTGGAGACAGAGAAATGTAAAAACAACACATGGAAATACAGCACAATGACACGTTCAAAATGATAAAGAACATCGATATTCAAAACATGTTTTGTGATTGAGTGAGGGGAGCTACAACTATAGGAGGAGAGATCAATAAAAAAAATGTGTGTATRCAATGAGAAAAAAAATGTGTGTGTCTGTGTGTGGGATGAATTTATGGAATGGGTTAAATGTTGAACTGAAGCAATGTAAAAATATAAATCAGTTAAAAACTACAAAAACGTAATTTTGAGTTGTTTTTTGGTTGATGAGGGATGTTGATGGTATTTAGAGATTAAGTGAAACACTGGGGTGTTAAATATGCTATTATTGTTAAATCCAGCTGTGACTGAGATTGCTGTTTATTTAAAAGAAGAAAGTTCACAACAATAAAAATCAAGACTATATAGAACAGAAAGGGGTAGGAAAAGTTTTATTTCAACCTACTCCTTTTCTAGGCCAACATCGTAAATAAGAAACAGTTCTTAATGTTTTGCCTGTTGAAATAAAGGTTAAATAAAAATAAATAAATACAGATGGTCTTGTAAGTCACACACACACACACACACACACACACACACACACACACACACACACACACACACA
>NW_013952411.1:3983614-3985692 GCF_001266775.1 Austrofundulus limnaeus | reverse complement strand
CTTCCATACATCAAAACACAGAAATGTTAAATAATAGGTAAAATTAATTAAAAAATACAGAATTAAAACATAATAAAGTCAGCTCTAAAAGAATGTGAAACTCTGCCAGAATCAAAAGTTAAAGAATAAAGATAGGTCTTAAGCATAAATTTAAAAGTCTCAACGGTCTGGGCACAGAAAGGTAAACTAGTCATGTCCTTATTTAACATGCTTAGTGTTTGTATCCTTAAACCAGTTAAGTTTAGAAGTCTTCGCCATTGTTTTGGTCAGTCAGAAGCTAAAATGTTTGGGAAATTGTCACGTGAGGAACTGTAGCTAAAGAGTTGTAAAAAATGCRCAGCTTACAATATGACAGTTGATGTTTTTAGTTTTAGAGAAATTAGGTGGAAAAAWAATAGACACACTTTCTTTAACCTGTTCTGTAACTATTCTGCCTGCTTAGAAAAGGCAGATGAGGTGGACTTCTCCACATTCCTGACGATGATGCACAGACAAATGCAGCAGGAAGACCCCAAGAATGAAATCMTGGAGGCCTTCAGGATGACAGACAAGCAGAAGAAAGGCACCATTCAGGCGTCAGAGCTGCGGGCCAAACTCACCACGTTAGGAGAGAAACTCACCAACAAAGAAGGTACATTCTTTCATTTCTAACAAGACCATAATACAAACYGGAATCCACCGTGTAATAAAACATAAAGCTGATTAAATTGACTTAAACTGGTAAAAGATGCAGGTTTATAACAACAAAAAAGTATATTTGTTAAATCTAAAGAGAGCATAAGAACTACTGCAGTGTATCACAATGAGGTGTGCACAGTTTGAAAACACAAAAACTGAACAGTGGGCCTCATGCAAGAGCATGTTCGTATTCTTATCCTAAATTTCTCTTTCTTTTGTTCGTACGAAGGGTTCATATGAACATGTCACGTCAGATTCAGCAAACTCTTCTATCTTCAGGAAAAGTGTGTAAATGAGGAACATAAACTGATGAATGTGTATCCAGGTGCTCGCGCATGAGGAGAAGAGATTAGCATAATTACCACCCTAAAAACATMATWTAAGGATATACGTTTCCTGCCCAACATACCAGGAAGTGTCCATTCATAAATGACATTGCAAAGTAAAAAAGAACTTCACGAGTTCTGAGACTGAAGTTCTGCTCTCAGAGATCGACAATAATAATAATAATAATAATAATAATAATCTGTCATTTTTAGCAGCGTCAGCTGTGAAATTAAAGGATCTGCTTTAAAGCCGAGGAATGAAATGTGCTGTTAATGTCGTGTCTCTTGTGGGTCGTACAGTCACAGAAATAAAAATCTAAATCACATTYATCTCTCTCTGTAGTCCYGCTCCRGTTTTTCTTYGGTCAAATATTTTTAATTTCARTGTAAACTGTGTTACATGTTTCACTTATTCAGAAGAGCAGTGTCCTACATTTTCAATTTCAACAAACCTTCCAGAATAAGTTACATTTGGATCTTGTTTGTTTTGTTCAGATCCCAGCGCTGACAATGTGGCACAACGTTGTTTATATTGTTTCATTTGATGGAAATACAAGTGATGTTGAACACATTCGAGCCAGAAAATAGTTAGATTTTAGTGCAGAATCCATCCTCCAACTAGTTTTAGTCTCCCAAAATCGTATTTTCTCCCCACTTTTCAAATTGGCTGTTTGATTGTTTCTGTGATGAGGAAAATAACACGGTCGTCATCGCATGTCTGCTTTTTGAATTGAGTTCAGCGACTGAAAAATTACAAGCTGCTTCCCTCAATCTGCTGCAGTTTGCTTAACTTTTTTGTTTGTTTAAAATAACTTCTCTTCTCTCCTGGTGTTTRTTCCTCATCTTGAATAGGACTTTTCTCTCTCCAGTCAGTAAATGCGTTTATAGTCTGCAGATTCAGAAAATACTTTTTCTCCTCTTCTTGTGAAATTACCCAGACCTGAATAAAAATGTTTTTCCAAGCATGAACCATTTATACATGGTTAGGTGAAATTTTTAATCTTAGAAAACTAATAACAACAATAACACTACTACTACTACTACTACTACTACTACTACTACTACTACTACTAC
>NW_013952411.1:3979402-3982623 GCF_001266775.1 Austrofundulus limnaeus | reverse complement strand
ATAATGGGACATGCCAATCCAGACAGACAGAGAAATCAAAGTCAACGTTGATTGACATTGTCATCAAGAACAAGAAAAACAAGACTCACATGCTAATTGACATGGTGATACCATCAGAAAGAAACACCTCTGTGAAAATGACAGAACTATAAAGAAGTATAAAGCTCTGGAAATTGAAGTCAGCAGAATWTGGAACATGAAGACTAAAACAGTCYCAGTGGTCCAGGCAACATCAAAATTCATGAGATCCAGAAGATTACMCTCTTGGAAACAGCACACATACTGATGAYGGTATAAACCCTAAAGTAACCTCACCCATTTAATGCCTTAGGACCATGGGTTGGTCCTGGCTCTAAAGGATGTAAACAGATACAAGCATATAAAAGAAACTKTTGGACTGGGGAGACCGAGTTATGTTCTGGAGGAGCAGCTCTTTAAGGCAGATGGGGGTATTGCCATGTATGCACTGCTGTGTCAGGTGACTGATCTTGTACTGGATTGTCAGTGAAGACTGGTGTGATGTCCTCATGGTGTTTGGTTTTTGGTTTTTGTCCGAAATTGAGCAGCGCTGGTTTGGATGAACTGGAGGTTTTGAGATGCCAGAAAGAATGGAATTGCAACAGTCCAGTCATGAAGATGCAATTGCATCAGTGGCGGATCCAGGATTTTTCTGAATAAGGGGCCATCAAGGGGACACAATATTCATACAGGGGCCAAGTATTTATTTGTTCAGCATTCTTGCATTAAATCCCTGGTTTTGGTAAGGTGTATACATTTTACCAGTCATATGTTCAAACACTTGTAATATAATTTAAAAAAGCTTGAACAGTAAATTATCCTTAGCAATTTTACGTGTATTTTTACTGTACATTGATAAAATGCTCTCAAACGCACAGCATATGAGAAAATGCATCCATCATTTGTCAATTGAAATACTTTTTCTGCAAGGTTGTTCAGATTTTCTTAAGAAGAAACTAATTCTGTTAGATTGATTCATGCTGGACTTTCCTATTTGACTCATTAACGCCACTAGTGTTTGGACATGGAACTGCACAMACCATCACTCATCTCAGGCAAAGGACAGATGAGTGACAGGACAGGGGCACTTCAGGGGGCCAATCAGATTTCAGCTGGGGCCAATACCCCTGTGGCCACGGCCCTAGAACCACCCCTGAATTGCATTTACAAGTTTTTCAGCGTCTAGCCAAAAAAGTGATGGAATGACATTAGCAATGTTTTTAGATGATAAAACGAGGTTTTGCACAGGTGTCTTACACGGGTATCAAAAGAAAKGTGAGGGTCACACTGGACACCAAGGTTGGTGAGAGTGATGTCCTGTCCAGAAAAGGTTATACAGTAGCTGTAATGGGAGATGACTGAACTTGATAAGGCATGCCAATCRACATGACCTCAGTTCAGTTGAAGAATGTTTTCGTTCATCCATGACTTGAAAGTATTACACAATTAGTTTTTTATCTGGACTGTTTTAAGAAAAAAAAAAGTTATAAGCAATGGCAAAGCAACATAACTTTTTTTTTCTAAATAAGCTCAGTATAAAGGCTGGACACAGGAAAACTTTGCAGGTGATGTAATTTGTCTTTAAGTAGCAATTAGGATTACAAATGAAGACAATACAAAACACYTTATGTGCTGAGTGTTTCTCCAGGTGGAACTGCCTGAAAACCAACTGGCTGGTAATTACAAAAACTGATTTATGTTTCCTATTTCTTCTTGTACTGATTAAAGAAGCCAAATACTTTTTCTTTAGTTATTTGAAAGTGCTTTTCTGTGAACCTGCTTTTTTACCTGAAGCAACATCAGCATTGTATTGAATATAAAAACTACAAAAATCATAAYTTTTTCATGCGTATCAAATATTCCCAAAAGAAAATAAAAGGCACCTCTGGTCCAGTTCTGAACTGGTTCTGAACATGTACAGCATCAGAGATAAAGYGTTTTAGTGTTCACTGGTGGTTTTGATTCTGACAGAGTGGATGTTGTTTGTTGTGTACTTTAAAGTGCCTCTAACATCAAATCTATGTACTAGAAATAACCACATTTCTTTGAAAGATAATATAAATAAACAGCAACATAAATAAAAAAGATTCATGCTGCTGAGATTAACCATTTTTTATTCACATGTGAAGAAACAGGAAGTGATGCCAAAGGTTAATGTGTGCATACGAACAGAGCATGACCGACAGCACACACTGTAGAGAAGAATCTGATGGTTTTTAGATTATTTTGAGTCACTATCAGAGAGTTGTAGAAGACTCAACGTTCAAATAATATTGTTCTAATAAACAAAGAYCCGGAAGTTCTCATTCTTAAATAGTTCCCCTTTGACATCACTTCCTGTTTCACTTTGGCCGAGCCACGTTCAATAGAAGATACACMAGTTATGTGACAAAATGGGTAAAAATCRTGTGTAATATGTAAAATTTCTTTAATTTAATCAGATATTCTTTGACTTTTTGTACAGTAWTTGAAGGACATGCATGYCAGGAACTTAAAGTTTAATTTCTTTTACAGTTTTATTTGTTTCCACTTGTACGTGCTATTCAGAAACATAATGTGAGCTATATCTATGTAAACAAATTTACAGCTGGAGATTTCCATATCTTCTGCTGTTAGATCCTATAAACGTCCTCACGATGATACTATTGCATGAATGTCAGTCACACGTCTTACAACTAAACAACAGAAATGCTCATTTGCAGTGCAAAGACTACAAACCAGGAAGCTGCAGTTCATCAAAGCTCTCACTCCCTGGAGTCTAAAATTGAAACAAAGCCTCTGTGTAATATTAGACAGTGATGTAAATTTTATATCACATCCAACCTGTCACTTCTTATCGTTAGAGAAACTTCTGAAGACAAAAAGTTATCTAACTTCAAAAACTCCATTCATGCATTTATAACTGGACCAGTGGAACGGACTTCTGATTCAAAATGCAGCTGCTCGTATTCTCACAGGTACCAGGAAATATGAACACATTACACATGTTCACAGAGCTCAGCATTGGCTTTCTGTTTAAAGCAGAATCAGTTGCAGTGTTCCATTACTTACATATTATTAAATGGCCTTGCACCTTGAGATATAAAAGTCATGTTAACTGGTTGCTTGAACCTTTTCTGAGTCAGGGAAAGGCTGCTCCCTGTCTTTATGCTATTTACTAATTCAACGCCATTTGCTTGGTTCTGAGGGAGACCCCCATATTC
>NW_013952411.1:3977521-3979324 GCF_001266775.1 Austrofundulus limnaeus | reverse complement strand
ACCTTGTGTAGGTCAGTGAGATTTTGCAGATCAATTCCAGCAATTCTGCTGCACATCTTGACAATCCCCAAGAGTTTGTTTTTGTTCTTACAGGTTAAAATGCCATACCAACAGATAAAAGTAAAGGTTAAAAGAGACAATAAAACACGAATAAAACATTCTCATAAAAGTAGAATTGACATTAAAACCACAGAGCTTCCGATAAAAAWTCATCCTCTAATGAGCCTTCTTACAAAGTGAGTTAACATCGGCATCAAAGTTCAATAATACTAAATACTAATAAATACAAAGTTCAAACTTTCGCAGTAAAAAAGTTTCACATTATCAGAGCATTACATTAAAAATATCTGGATTTGGACACATTTTAAACAGATTAATGTAGCATCAAATAATCAACAAGTTTTATTTTAAGGCTCAGAACTGTCAGAACAAAACATGAAAATCAAACAGTGAAAAAGAAAAAAAAGCTGAACACCGACCCGTGTTGTTTACTCAGTTTTGAGCAATCATGTCAGAAAAATGGCTCCTTGAGCTTCTTTTTTATGAAGTCCACTCATGAAGCTGTGTACCGTCTTCTCTCTCTCTCTSCAGTGGATGACCTCTTCAAGGAAGCAAACATCAGGTCCAACGGAATAATCGACTATGAAGAGTTCACCAAAATGGTGACGTTGCCGCCAGTCGATTATTGAACCCCAGCTTCCAACTTCACTACAATGACTGTGGTAGAAAATTGRTTTTGGACACAATGTGCCTGACAGCTACAACTTGAAGAGATGAAAAGACATGTGCTAAATCAATTTTGAAGGGCTGTTTGAGACTGTAGAGGTCAGAAATGACAAATGAAATGGACGTTTTACAAATGTTATGGTTGGTCGAGRTCACATTGTTCCAGAAAAACTTTGTTTAGGATTATATCATGTCCACCACTGTTATAAATACATCCTCATTTGTTAACACAAGTCATATGTCTGTTTGAGAGTAAGGTTTTATTTTACTAATTTGTATCAGGAACACCTTAAAAATAAAAAGTACTTTTTTTACTTTCAAAGAGAGATCCCAAACACAAAACTGTAATAGAACCACAAAATAATTATTCAAATAAAACTATAAACTAATAATGTTTGAGTTCCTTGTTTAATTATTAATAACTGCAGCAGTCATGGTTAGAATCAGTCTTTACTTGTTGTTTGCCATTATTATCTCTTTATTATTTTTGAGCACAGATCTTTTTTTCTTTGATCATTCAAATATTTTTTGATGACAAATGGCAATGTTTAGTTCATACATGATGATGGTCTGAAATGGAGCCACCATTTAAATCAGGGGTGTCAAACTCATTTTCACTGAGGGCCACATGAGTGTTATGGTGGCCCTCAAAGGGCCAGTTATAAATGACGTCAATGTTTCATGTTTAGCTTCAGCTAAACAAGAAACGCCGCGTACCTCATCTCATTGCTATGGCTGAGTGTAGCTAACAAACAATAACTGAGCTCTACATGGCATTTCCTGCATAGAAACAGTGTTTTAACATGTCTTCTTTTAACTGGTGTTAGCATTTTAAACAAAGTTATGGTACAAGTGTACGACTAACTAAATGTGAAATCAATAATACAGAAATATCCTCAAAGGTAAAAGAGAATTTTACTGCTGAAACATGCAGGAAAAGATGAAAAGGGCTGAAGATCTCTGCTTTACATTACCGTAACATTTGTGCAATTGACAAGAATGGATTTTTAATTCATCTAAATCAAAATTCAAATTAAAGAATGCAAAAGACTTTTTTTAGTGTGTGCATATATATAT
>NW_013952411.1:3972442-3976841 GCF_001266775.1 Austrofundulus limnaeus | reverse complement strand
ATATATATATGTGTGTGTGTGTGTGTGTGTGTGTGTGTGTGTGTGTGTGTGTGTGTTGTAGTTTTGAGCTCAGTAAATACGAAGGATGTCAACAGCCCTTATTTGTGAAAATCATTTGAGTGGATCTCTGATTTTTAGTTTAAAAGCTAATTTTGTCAAAAATCTTCAACATATATCACAAAATAGTACTGGGATCCTGAAAGATGAAGCCAGCAGGAGAACAACATCCCTATTGGTGGTCCTGGTACAAACTTTAGGTCCTTTTAGTGAGAGAAGTTTTTCGCTCTGATATTACATGTACATTATGCAAATTTATGAACTAAATCTGACACCAAAACAAGTCTCCATGCTGAGTGGATTCTCTTGAATAGGCAGGTAAGACAAACCAGACTGAGAAAAATCACAAGAATACAAGATAAACTGCGCACACAAACATTCCTGACTACTTAACAAATGAGTTAAACATTCATTCACTATTTAAAATGTCTCTGTATACATTTCTACATTAATTACAACGGCAGCATTTACCACCATTTAATCATCAGATTTCATTCTGTTTCTTGCTTTTAACATTATTTCTTGCCTATTTTCAAAACCAAAATTTTAGAAACTCACCTAAAGTGCATCAATTTCTAAGGCCCTTCTGCAAGCAATTAAACTTTTTAAATTAATCATTATTTATTTATTTGTTTATTTATTTATTACCTCAGGTGATTCATTTTCTCCAGAAAAGATTTGATGAACAATTTAAAAGCTCAGCCAGAACACGTTCAAAAGATGAAAAATAATATTCTGATTTTTTTCAAATAAGACCTTAAATGCTAAAGCTGTGTAACTAAATGAGAATATAAAGCTGAAGTGACAAGTAGATGGATTAAAAAAAAACATTATGTGAACTATGCACAGAAAACAGCGAGTTTGTGATGTAATAAATATGAAGAGTTGATTCAACAGCCTACTTCATTTACCAAATAATTACTCAAATTGACATGTTTTGCAAGTTAGATTATGTAAAAAAGTGTTTTGTTCTTTTATGTTTTTTTTACTGGCTTAAGATGATGCCTAAATATAAACATGTTTCTTCTGGGACTAAAGCAGCTGAAAAAAACATTGAATTTCTGCCAAGACTGATTAATTTATTCAGCCAAATAAAGTTGGTTTTAACCTGTAAAAATATTATTGCTCTGCACCAAAGATGTTCTTGCCACATGTAATTTACTGTAGTGCTGCTTGTTATTAGAGATCTTATTGGATCAGACCTAAGTGTGATCACTCTGTAACTGCATGTTTAATACAAGTGATAAAAACTTTCATTCACATGGACAACCTGCACCTTCAAAGCCAAAATATCAAATCTATAAATAAATAAATAAATAAATAAATAAATAAATAAATAAATAAATAAATAAATAAATAAATAAATAAATAAATAAATAAATAAATCTTTCACATAATTTTAAAACCAACCTCCTACTTCCCAAGGATTTTCTGAGAAAAAAAATAACGTCCTTTAAACCTTTTTGTCACCCCAGCTTTAAAAGAATCCAAAAACATGAAAAAAAAAAAAAAACCAACAGATGAAACGTTCAAACTTCTTGCTTTTATTGTCTTTGACAAAATGTTCAAACCCATATTTTCTGGGCCACATCAGGCACAGACACATCCTTCCTTCTGCATTTGAAAGGAACACAACTACAAATGTGTTGCTTTAGGTGTAAACTGGTTAACATTAAAGGGGAAAAAAATTAAAAAAGAAGGTGGTTCTTCCACCACGAGGCTGGATAAAATAATAAAAAATAAAGCTTACTACTGCTTTTCAACCTCTACTGAAATGTAAATGTGTCAGTAAATGTTAAAGATTTTTTTGTTACAAAAGATGATAAAAAAGACCTGCACATCTAAAATATAACATGTTTTAATCCTTAGTTCCATAAACGTAATGCAATATTACACAAAGAAACATTTTATTTTCCTTCTGAACAATTTTACTTAAAAAACACTGACTTTTGCACAAAGACTGCAGGATTAATGATTAAAAACACCAAAATGACTTACTCCTTAAGTAGATAAGGCACTGGGCCTGCCAGTACCTCAATCCAAACAGTTGGAGCCTGTGTAGCACCAAGTATTTCCCTGCAGTTTTCCTCCATTCACATTGAATTAGTGAGTTTGTGAAAGCTGATGGGCAACAGTAAACAGTTACAATTAAAGCTATTTTTAAAGCTGCAGTGGATATTTGAACATTTGCTAAAATCCTCCTCTGAACGTCACGACAACAGCATAACTTTACAATCAGTGGTGGGCACAGTCGCTAAACAGCTGAACTTTTGCTGAGCAGTTTGGCTTTTGCACTAACTCTATGAATTACAACAGACTTAACTCCTGCTAAAATGATATAGGTCATTTTCTTTACCACTATTAATCTTAAAATACACTTTGCCACATTCTTATAAATTCAATAATATCGACTTTCACATGCAACAGTGATATGATTAACAAAGCTGTGAGCAGAGAGCAATGCCAAGCAGTCGCTGCCAAGAGTCACACAGTGATTTTTTCCTCCCACATTCTGAGTCTCCTCTTGTATATGGACCAGGTCTTCTTGTTTCAATTTACAGGCAAAACCATTCATTTTAAACAAAAATTGAACAAGAGTTTTTCTAGAAAAACCAAAGACCCCACTTGAAACCAGAGGTGGTAAGTTAAGCAATACAACTACTTTGTTACATTACTCAAGTAGAACATATTCAAAAAAACAAACAAAAAAAAAACACGAGTGCTTGACTTTTTAGGCTCTTACCAGTTTCTGTTTATTTAGCTTTTTATCATTAGTGGAGATAAAGAAATTATGTGGCAGTTTAGATGTTGGTGAAGCTAATATTTTGGTTAGCTGTGCAGTGCCCACCACTGTGTAGAACCAACGGTGGTCAAACTGTGGATATGAACAATGAATGGAGCTGCTGCACATTAAGTATTTAGATATTTGTTATAAAAATCTAAATATATCAGAATTAAAAGTTTAAGTAGATAAAATAGTGTCTTRTTGTAAGAATGTATATAAAAGATGCTAATGTGAAAAACCATCACTGACCAAAACTAGCTGACTACTTCCTCATTGTTAGTTGGTGCTTTTGAAAATACTGTTCGTAAATATTGATGCATCAAACCATTGACTTCTACTTCTTTTTTTTACTGTTCAGATCCAGTTCACTTTGCAAAAATGACCACTTCTATCTGCAAAATGATGATGCTGGTAAAATCAGAAACTCAAGGCTACATCTTATTTTTATATTTCTATACAGGCTGCTTTGACTTAGGCTGCAAGTTAGCACATCAAGCTAAATGCCAAGGAACATGGCTAAAATGATGAGTTTGTTAAAAACATTAGAAAAAAACAGCCTGAGATGATTTARATGATAAAATTAAATTTCAAACGATAAAATCAAGCACTGATTCACCTCATCAGTTCATTTGGTAATAGTTCCTGAGAGAATAATTCAAATGAGAAGTGTTCTTCATGGCTTTCCATTGATTCTGATTTGGCTATGATAGATGGTTCCTGCTGGCCAGAAGTTACAAAACATCTTCAAGAAACTTTGAAATGTTTTTAATAGTTGAGCTGAATCATTTATCTACAGTAGCAGGTGCGTGTGGCTCGGGCTTGGCTTTGGTCATCTTGTATTTAAACTGTAATGATGTTTCAAAAGTTTGAACAATTCAGAACATGTGTAAGAAGATAAAGTGATGACAGTTTTGGTTTAACTTTTCAGCAGCAGACCCTGGAAACAAGGTAGTCGAAACTTTACGTTTCGGGGTGGGTAGAGCACATTGTCTCAAACACTTTTGTTATAAGATTGTTTTTAGTGGTTTTTATCTTAAATTGGGATATCCCTCTATAGATACCCTCTGGTTAAACACCTGCATATTAAACAGTGTTCACTCAAATGTGCAGATATATATGTTTACATTCAATTCAACCAGCTTCAGTGCTTTTCTCCTACTTTTACATTTGGAGCACTGATCTATATTTGAACACATGCTGTATGTTTGTTCCAGTTGCAGAACTGCTCTCATATTTCCATATATTTTGTGAATTTTATTTTTACTCTCTGCAGCAAAGAACTTTTTTTTTCTTTTCCTTGGTTGGAGCAGTAAGAGATACCAGCCGTTTTCACAGGGGAAACTATCTTACAGGAAATGCTTTGCTTTCCTCCCCCCTTCCTCCGTCCTCTGTTCTTTCCTTTGGTTCGTCTCTTTTGCTCTGAGCTCAGGTTCAGATAAATATTGCTGATCATCAAACTTAAAACACATTTTTGAAAATCACTGAAGAAATCTTTTGCTCTTGCATCAAGCAGATGAACACACACACACACACACACACACACACACACACACACAC